>NC_092560.1:35128548-35318548 GCF_037038585.1 Patagioenas fasciata
TTTCAGAAGAATGATGGGAGAAAACAGCTGGCAGCAGTGTTTTCAGCTGTAATTTGACAGATACGCAAAATCCCGGGAAACTCCATGAGGAGAGGTGAAACATTATTAACTTAAAATGGATTATAGTTTAAAAATCTGCAAGGTACCTTGCTCAGTGATCAATCACTACCCAGGTACTGTGCATGAACAATAAATGTCAAATGAATGGTTTCTTTTGAAGTAGAGCTGAAAAACTTTCATTGTGAACACTTACTTGGGTTTCTCTTTGACCATCTGCATCACTCCTCAGCAAAACTTCTCTTCTGACCTTTTAATTATGACAAAAGGAAAGCCGACAGAATGAGAACTTCAAAAATACAGTGTGATATTCCTCCCAGTACGTGACGTTTCTGATTGGTGTACTAAATCCCACCTGCCTTTAGATTTTTGCTTACCAGAGTCCATTGTCAGGATGAAAATGCTTCATTCATGCTGTGCCAGTGATGCTATGATACAGCAGCTTTTTCTGGTGTGTGTACAGGAAAAACATAAAAAAATACAGAACACAAAATTAAATGGGAATCCATTCAAGATGATAACAGTTACGTGTACATCAGCAGGGTAATTTCAATAAAAATAAGCCTCGCTGTCACACCTCAAAGGTCCTGTGTTCCTTAGTGAATGCTGTAGATAACACTGCAATAACATGTCCTACCCAAAATGCTGCTGCAGCATGTTTTGTTGCATTCAGTGTGTATATTAATGGCAATCTTTACCTTCCTCCAGTCTTTTCTGTCACTCTGTCACATGCAAATCTCCATTCCCTTCGTTCCCAAGGGAGTACACAAATGGAAAGAGCTGAAAATGAGTCCCGGTTTAGTTTATTTTTGTCTTCTAGTGGCTATAAATGGGATTGTTGAGACCAATTTAGGACAAAGAGACTCTAGAAGAAAATGGCCATCCTACCCTATACAACTTGGTCCTGATTACGACCATGAAAATGATTTGGTACAAAAGTACATTGGTTTCTAAAAGGAAGGGTGATCAGCACTGCGGAGTGGGGATTCATTACACTTTTGAAGGAGACAAGCAGTACACGATCAGTATAACAGGTAGAAAATTGATACTTTTCTCTGTTAGTTGCACTGAATGACAGAATTTACTAGAGTTAGCCAATGTCATCTGTCATGCCTTCATATACAAATAATGCATGTAGTATTTCACCACCATTATAGCTGGATAAGTGGATTGGCTGAGCTGATTTAACATGCTGAACTTCTAATTTCAAGTTTATGAGAAGGCAGGGAGACAAACTTTGTGGAAGAAGGTCTGCAGTCTATGACCCATCCTCAAACGTACCTGCTTCCTCTTATCTTTTGGCAAAACAATATGTGCTGACAACAAGAGTGAGTCAGTGTTCAAGGCCTGGATATAGAATTATAATGACCATTTAATTTCCAGTAGTGTGCATGGCTTTCCAAGGGATCAAAATCTCTAATTTCAGTGAAGAACATAAAGAAGTTTGAAGTGACTACCCTTTGCTAGTCAAGCCATTTGTTCCAGTTCCAAATGCTGCTAATATTCAGTCATGCTAACAGCATTGCTTCTTAGCCACCTGTTAGAAAAGCCAGGAATATACATGGCATGTTCCTTTGGTGCAAGCACTGTCAATGGGACACATTGTTCCAAAAGGGATGCATTTCTGCTTTATCAGCTACTGTGCAAATAAATGTTGAGTAGTGTTGCAGAGACACAAGTAGGAAATTATTTCCTTAGCATACACCCAAAATTGACATTTTAATAATGGTTTTCTTCTTTTCACAACTGCCTTGGTGTTATAACCAAGCATTTCATATTTGTTTTTAAAACATGTGAAAATATGACAGTCAGACAGAAGCAGGTGGCTAACTAGTCACCGTGGATTTTTAACTCAGGGTAATGTTGCACCTTACTGATGTGAAAATTACAGGTTTAGGAATTTTTTTTTTTTTTTTAAGACATGGGTGGATATCAAAGTAAAGAAAGTTTCCAAGGAATTACCAGCTCTTCTGGTCCCAGGAAGAAATCTCCATGCTGCCAGGGGCACCCCAGTTTTGCCAAACAAGAGGGGTGGCTACACCTTCCCTGTGCCAGGGGAATGATAAGAACAACTCAGCCATTTACTCGATGCTCTATGAAGATCACCACATGAGAAAATAAGAAATTCATGCTGAGGAAGGGCAAAAGGTAGAATACAAGTAGCCCAGGCTTCACTGCCGCAGTATCTAAGCCTGACTTATCAGATGCATTTCCGTTGGTGGGGCCTGATCTGGTGCTGTGGCACTGGAAGCACACTTGGCTCCACGGTTCTATAATGCTCAAGGAATTTTTAGTCCTTAAATTAAATGTTGAAGGAATAATTAATTTTCTCCCTCATGGTAAAGCAGTGGACAAGTAGATATTGTTGGTTCTCTGTTGCATATAGAAAAGATAGATTTTATATATATAATTTTTTTTTCTTCACAAGCAATTGAAAATTCAGGTCATGAGTCCTCTTTAAGCGGTTGGGGTAAAAGAAAGATACTGGTATTTTTGGTGTATGGTGGTTTGGGAAATACAAGAGAATGTGGGAGGCCAGGTGCTATGGGAGTCCCAACTGAGCTTTTGAGATGCTGTGAATATAAAAGGTATATTGCCACTAGAGGTGGAACAAGTGTAGAGAGACAAAAGGCAACATGTAACATGCATGCATTTTAATTTTCACTGACCTGTGATTCTTCTAAACATTTGTGTTTTGCTTTGAAATTATAAAGTAGAATACATGCTTTAAAAGTAGCAAGTGGGTTTTTTATCATTTACACTGCCTCCCAAATTTGGGACTCACAGAGGAACAGGTGGCAGGGAGATGTCTCCAGATGGTTGCCCTGACCACTACAGTTACCTTGATTTGATTTCAGCCGAGAGAAGCAGTTCTCCTCCTGGTCTGCCACGATCCAAAGCGTTGCCACTGAATTCGGCATGCCAGGGCACTGCTGTCGGCATGAGCAAGAGGGAATTTTGCTCCCTCAGCCTTGGTGCTGTGCAGCTGCCAGCCAGGACAGGATCTGCGGCAGAAGGGGAACTCTGTCTGCTGTGGCCAGCACACATCCCCGTGGCAAAGCCCAGGAGCTGCCCAGGAGCCACCGCACCAGGGTCCTCACCTCTGGCCTGGGGATTTGCAAGGTGTGTTGGGGCCCCAAGGCTCCTTGTGATGGGGCTGAGGGGACCTGACCGTCTCTTCTAGTGCTGCTGTGCTTAAATTAGCCTCACTGCTGGATTCTGTGTGGACTCACTGCCTTGTGAACAACTCATGGCTGGTTCATGCTGGTGTTTGATTTAGGAACTGTGCCACTGCCTTTCATTGGCAAAATAAAGCAAGTCACTGTGCATTTTTGCCCTTGGCATTTGTGAAATATTTGATTTTATTATGTTAAACAGGGAGATGTTTCAAAACACACAGATTTCTCATTAAGATACCTGTTACATTAGATAATGAAATACCTTTGTTTAAATGAGTTAGATATGTTTTATCTGCCATTTCATGCTTCTTTAGAGCCTTTTCTCTGTATAAAATGAGCTGCACATATGCAGTATTTTCACTGAAATATAGTATAAGCCCCAGACTCCTGAGGGTTTTGAAGCAACATTAGGAAAGCTAAAAATGACAGCTTCCTGGGGGTGACATGGAAACATCCTGCTGCTTGCAGCCCTTGCCCCCATTTTATTTTAAGGGATCTTTGCTGACCCTAAGATTTATCTGTAATGAACTACTATCAGGCCGAGATTCTGCTTGTCTATGCAGTTACCTACATGAGAACCTGAGTTTAATAGTTTTGATGAAGATGGAAATGCATTTCTTCCTTCTGCTCTGCTTGGATTCTGGTGACAAAGTGACAGCAGGTATTTCTGGAAGGATTTTGGCTGGATATCACCTGCATGACGAGTGATACCTCATCTCAGACCATTTATTCTCTCAAGAAGGGAGCAGTTCATGTCAGCCAGAAATGTGGATATGGGTGAGGCAGATGTGGAGCTTTGCCAAGCTGGGATGAGGACAGCACTGAGTGCTGTGCTCTGTGCCAGCCTCACGCGCTGTTGCACCAGCTCAGGTGCTGCTGGCTGCTTCTCTGCTCATGGCATGGTGGAGTAGCAATTACTTGGTGGCTGTCATTTTGTGAGACTATATTTTTATCAGTATCCTGGCTGTGGGATGAGGAATAACTTCAAAAATTCTTTTACAGTGGTGATGGCACTTGTCCACCTTGGTTGTGCCAAGTCACAAGGCATACAAACCTGGTGGGGTCGTAGCATTCTGGTTCCCTGAACAAAGACTGTCTTCTTGCCTTGTTATCTGCGTGGGTCCCCTAGCAAATGACAAGATAGGCATGGGAAATATCGTTTGCACGGTCGTGTTCTGCGCATGGGGCACAGGCACTGTCCCTGTTTTTATGAGCCTGTTCTGTGCATGCTGTTCCCTCCATGGGGAAAGCATGATGATCAGCAGGGCAGCTTTTGGAGTCATGTGTACTAGGTCAACAGCTCTCCAGGGCTTTTATAAACACAACCATCTGGGCACATTGCCATTACTGTTTGGCCTCCTGAGCGAAGATTTCTGGCTTCCTGCAGGACACAGAGGGTCAGATTGCTACAAGTGCTCCTGTAACTCCAGGAAAGCACCTGAATTAAGCACACATGCTGTTGTAATTGCTTTGAAATCACTTGTCATCTTCCTCCAGTCTCTTCATGGACAACTCTTTTCTCTAGTAGTCAGTGACGTGAAGTGAGGAAAGCAAGTGGTTACAGACCAGCCTATTAGGAATGAGCCTGGAGGTGCTCCCATTGAAGTTCCAGTTCTAGTGCTTGCACTGATTTCTGTAGGACCACTCAGATGCTTAGATCTCAACCCCTGAGAAACACCAGGAAACAATTGCTACCGTTACCTTAATTTCGGCCTTGACCCTTTGAGCCTTCAAAAAAAAAAAAAGAAAAGAAAAAAGCTAGCAGGAATACTTAGACTCAAAAGGTGAAGGCAGAATTGTTTTTGCATGCTAGTGTTCATTGGGGATGTAGAGCCTGAAAGCATTCTGAGGAGGTTATCAAAGGGAGTGGCTTGGGGAAACTCACCTGCCATGTTTGATGTTGCTTGTCAAACACTCAATGGCCCCATTTGAAGTGGCAGGAAGTGAGGAAAAACGTGATGTGACTGGCAGGGTCTGCAACCCAACGCCTGCAGATCTGCAGGTACAGGGACAGCATCTGCCTGCTGAGCCCCTTCCTGGCTCCACAGCTTGGCAGAGGTTGACACCGAAGCCTCCACATAAAGGGCTGCTCAGGAATTTATGGCTTGTGAGGTGAATCCCTGAGGGCTTTTTTTCTAATACAAAGCACCAGGGGATGCTGCAAAAAATCTAGGTAGGCCTGAAGGAAAGAAAAGGCTGTTGGGGGAAATCTCTGACCTGAAGAACAGTGTCTCTGCCTGCATGTGCATTTAGGGAAGGCAAAACAGAAGACCAACCTGTCAGTCTGATATCTGCAGGGACTTCTGCCAAACAGCTGGTAGAAAAGTTGCCTCTGAAACATAAATGCGACACAGCTACTAGCTGACATCTGCTACAGTAAACACAAGGGTCGCATTCGAAGTGTGTGCATGCACTGATTTGAAATCAAAACTTTGACAGCTCGAAGCCTACACACTTGTGATTAATTTGGCTCTAGGTCATGAAATTTAGGGTGTAGGGTTTCTTTTCCTAATGTCATGCCTAAAAGTACTGCTGATGTGCTGTGCAGAGGAGTACAAACCACACTTGAAGGCTCTGATTCTGCAGTTGTGCAGTCATTTTTTTACGTTTGTAAGAAGAAACAGGCACTTGCAGGAGATTATACAATGTGGTATAAGTGGCTGCGCATTTTACGTTAGTATCTGCAGCTAATTTAGGGTCACACAAATATTTCTTAATAACTCTTTGCAAACGGAAGCAGTGATATTTTTAGTTTTTAGATAAAAACAAGTGAGGTCTAATTACTTCCTTTTTGTTATTTTTTGTGTTCATGAGTACTTGCTTAACCCATGCAGAAGGTTTCTTTCCAGTTTCTTCCTTTTTCTTCTTTTCTTTTGAATGGGGATTTCCTTGTTCTTACAAGTATGTACTAAATATCCAAAACAGCCTCTGAGAATTAAAGCTAATCTTCAGAGTTGTAAGGCGCAAATTTGCAAGGAGGAGACAAAGATATATCTACTCCTGCTCATGCTGTCTAAAGTCAGACATTTTAAAAAGTGTTCAAACATCTAATACCAATTTGGGAAGGACAGTTTTTACATAATTATACAAAATGATGCAAAATTCTTTGATCATCTCTAGGTGATTGATCTTTGTAGCTGGAAGCTGCTGTCAATAAATGTTCTTCCTAAAAAGATTTCTAGAGCTGATTTATTTTGTAAAGATAAAAAATAACGGATGGTTTAGTGCTTAAAATGAAAACGTTCAAAATACAGTTTCAGACAGAGCTGCAAAGAGATTATTTATGGATTAATTGAAGGCAGTTATGAGTGTTTGCATTGCTACTGTAAGTCTTCTATGGCAAGGAAGAATATGAACATGTTTCTTATCATCAGTTGGCCCCGCTATGCTGATACCTTTCCTCTGCCTGAGATCTCTGCTATCACCTGCTGTAAGCCAGTATATGAGTCTAGGAATTATTACAGGACATGCACTCAAGGTATCAGCCCCTGGCTGAGCAGTCTGTCAGAGTTTTTGCATGATTAAACACTCCTTTAATTTTCTGTTTTTTAACAGTGGGCGTATTTCTGTGCAATCCAATTGTAAGAGCTGCATTTGTGCCTTTGGCACGTGTGAAATCTGCAGCTGTTAAAATCTTTCTTTCTTATGGAGTCCCAGCTTGGGAAAAAGAACAATAGTTTTGCCTGCAAGACACCCATGTTCTGTGATATTGATTTCACTGGTGGTTCCCTTGCTCTGTTGGTCAGTGGTCACAGAGACCCACAGTGACATCTTTGGTACGTGCCTCTAATCCAACAATGTCAGTATATGCTCCTGGCTTGTTATACCTCAAGCTTGGGAATGACTGTCCTGATCCCTGCGGGTACCCAGGACCCGAAGCTGCAGTGAGAACGGGAGGGCACTGGGTTCACAACATTGCTCCTGGGGTGCCCAGTTGCTTTTTGGTGTGGTAACGTAATCCTGTATCTCTGCACACACAAGTTCGTGTACTCCCTGCACGTGATGGTCACAGGCATGTGATGAACTGCAGCTCCATGTAGTAAACTGCCCTGACTGCTGCTGAACACTTTTTGGAACTGGGACTATGCCATATGCTGTTGCTTTGTAAAAGTAAATATTCCCCTCTGCAGTGAGACAGATGACTACAGAATTATAGTATTTGTTTTCCTTTGATGTGGAATACTAATTTTTGTCAAGTAAGCATACAGTTTTAAACACTAAAAATACGAATATGCTATTTACAGGCATAGGATCCCTCTGGATCATAAAGCTTAATTTATGGAACACTCACTTCACTTTGTGATCAGATTATGTTTGTACAAAAGGTTTTTTTACTCACTAATCACTGTAATCTGCAGGCAAATAGCTTTATTTCTTATATTTGAATGCTTGGAGGAGCTTGGTGATTCCAGCTAGTGTTCAATTGACATTTCTCACGGCTCCATATGTGTTGCTGGTACTCCGTGAGTAGGAGGCGTGAAGGAACAGGGTGACAGCAGGACAGGGTGACAGCATGCCCTTCAGAGGGGAGCAAGCTGGCAGATTGTCCAGGCCAGCTGGAACAGCACTCCCCGTACCCTTTCCAGAGTTCACTTGCAGGAGCAGCAGGTTTTAGAGAATAAACAATCTCAAATCCAAATCGGGTTTTACTTATTTCTGCAACCTGCAGTAAAGTTTCTTTCTCTATGTGTGTATTTTACCTGAGCGGCAAAGCATTCCCCATGGCCAAGGGCTGTGGAGAGGGTGGGTGTGTGGCAAGGCAGCTTCTCAAGTACGGTGCTGGGGCCTGGATCAAGGGTTTCATTACTAAGATACCATGTCCAGACAATTTTGATAGCTCCACTCCTAAAGGAAAGCAATTTTCACAGTAACGTGTGATTGTTTTGATTGATACTTGTGAATTTTGAGTGCAAACTTCGTCCTCAGAAAGCGAGATGGCATGCATCTATACTGCAAACTATTATGTCTAGTTCTAGACAGTTTGGAGTGTTTGCACTTGAAAGGCAGACAAAATGTATTGTCTTGCTGCTCTGTGCAGTCAGTAAAAACATATCAGACAGGTTTTGTTGAATGCAGTCTCTGAAGCCAGGTAATGAAGGAATAGCAAAATGATGGAAGTGCCAACAAGCTCCAAGTGTACAATTAAATTGACACTGTCAAAAAGTAATAGCTCTCTGAACTGCCATGAATCCTAATGCGGAGGAATTACAGTTGCTGTAGTAACAAAACATAATGCATTAATTTTTGCATGTAAGGTCTTCTGTCTTGAAGAAGATGTCGTCACTGTAAAGTGTGTGTTTAGTACTGCCATTGCCAAAGAGAAAGGTAATGCTGCCCTGGTTCGAAGGGACATTTTTCAGGGTTATTGCAAAGGAATCAACTTATTCAGCAACAAAATGTGGTACTTTCGAGGACAAAAGGTGACTACCATGACTACCAAAAGAAACATGGCACAGGTGTGTCATGCAGCAGTCACATACCTTACCTTGGAAAAAAAAGCCAGCCCTTGTGTGTCCTGGCAGCTGTGCCACGCTCTGTTTACCTCACTACTTCTCAGTGCAATGTCACCATCTGCATAGGCAGAAATCTTTGAAGAGTCAGGGCCTAGAGCGTGAAATGAAGTTCTCTGCATGCGCTTTGACTATGCAGGGACAATACCAGTTGGACAATTCCAGTCGGACAACAGTGTACTTTCCAAACTGGCATTTGGCCAGGTTGCTGGAGTTAATAAACTAACTTTGATTGCGGAATTAAAAGCACTGCAGGAACCATTAAAGGAAGTTTTCGTTCACTATTTGTCTTAATGCCTCTGCTGCTGTGGAATGTCAGATGGTAGCTCTGAGGACAAGCCTGCCACATGTTACTTGCACACCGCAACTGGCCTGGCCAGTGCCCTCCAGGGAGAAGCTGCCCCTTTGCTCCATTTCTGAGGTGCCTGTCAAAACTGTTCAACGCTTTGATTCACCAGTGGAGTTTCTGAGGTGTGGACGTGGAGTTTTCATTCATTTTCCAAGGATGCCGGACCACCCATCTCCCAGGAATGGCTGGCTACATTACCTGCCACTTTTAGAGATGCAATTTGCTACCATTCTGAGGGAAACTGGCAAACCATGGCTTCTGTATTCAGAGAAACTGGGCAGTTATTTAGACAAACTGACATATTGCAGGGCATATGTTTCTCAGCCTGCTGATTTTTCTATAGTCCAAAGAAGAACAGCTACAAACCCAGTGGCCTTTAAGTTTATTCAGGAAATGAATGCATGAGAATTAAATGTAACTAACACAAGGATATGAAAATAGTTATTTAATAAAACCCAATTTGTGGTGCATAAGTGAGCCATTATAAATAGATCCTTGAGTAAATCTGAGCAAGGTGACGAAAAGTCAATTCGCTTCTTGTCAAGTTTAGAATAATCTCACAAAGCTCACCCACTTGGCATGACTGAACTGATTCTTTTCATGAGTTACACCGTGATGTTCGAGCTAGATGGTAAATTTTAGCACACATGCAGACCAGGACTAATAAATGGCAGGCTTTTTTTCTTTATTTTGTATGGAAACACACAAACTGGAATAATTTGATGTTTTCTCATTGTTAGCCAAAACCACACCACTTTTTATACTGTATGAAAATGACCATGTGAGTATATTCCTTGAAGTCTTACCACGGCATATGAGTTTGCAATTCCTCTTCCTTCATCTTTTATTTCCCCATTTGTGGGGAGGTAGGAGATCTCAATTTGCTTCTTTTCAAAAGTACACCAGAGCTGTTCTCAGGCTGTGTTTGATGTCTGTTTATCTATTACTCTCCTAAGAAAGCACAATCCACTTCAGTTGGACGGAGGTTTGCAAATGAGAACTCAGTTTGCAGCATCAGGCCTGTTTCTAATTGACTAATGCTTTAAAGACACAGTCAGTCAGAAGGCGCAGCTTTAAAGCCCGTAACCACATCAGAAGGAGAGGAAATACATGGACACAGGCTCTAGCACTGTTGTGAGATACACAGACCTGTGATAGTGTCAGTTAACTTCAATTTTACACTCTGGTTCACTAGTGTGTCCCGCAAGTACACGGAAAAAGTAACTTGGAGAACTGCAGTCTCATAGACACCTTAATTCTGCAGCTTTTAGTAACCAAGAGAGCCATGGCCATGCCAAGGGTGTACCAAATATATCTTCAATCTCTGCTGGTGTTGTTGACACCCATAGCTCAATGCCTTTTAAGACAAAGGTATTTGTCTCAGCGTTGGTGTAAAAAATAGCCAAAATTGGGTCAGTAGGTATGTATAATGAACAAAAACTTTGTGAGCCTAATTTAGCTATCTTGGACTGATGTGTTTTTGCAACTATCCTGAAATTAGTGGAGAAAGCTTTGCATGGTGAGAAGATGAAATACCTTTTGTACAGTGTGGGTTGTAGGTTAAGCAAGGGCTGACGTAAGAGGGATAAGAACCACTTCACTGAAGTACAGTATGGTATAGGTTATGCTATCATTAACTAAATTCTATGTCTGAGTACTCCTTGATGTGAAAAATACAAAAAGCATCCAAAAGGATGGCTCTTTTAGACATCATTGCAATGGAATAGGAAGAACTACAGGAGAACAGGAACATGCCATCATTGTGGGTGAGGATGGTCAGCCAAAGACTGACTTAGGGGAGAGGCAGAACAACAAGGCAAAACTAACAGACTTTTAGAAAGCCAGATGATAGTGAGCTTGGAATATATAGAGATCCCATAGGAAATGTGTTTAAATGGGAAAAAAGAAATATTCAGGAGGGCTGATAGTCCTGTAAGGGAAATATGTTGAAAGTGCAGATTTAACCTATGTCAGTGGGGCAGGTTGGAAAGTGTAGCAAGTAGGTTATCTAAAATCTTTACTATAAAAGGGGAGATATAAGAAGTGCAAACTTGTTCAGCCTCTTAAGACTGGGTGTGAGGGAAAAGTGTGAAGAAGCAGGGATTAAAGATGGTCAAGCCACAGACTGAGACAGGAGAGAGTACTAAGCAGCCTTCTGTAAGGACAGTGCGATTAAGAGGCAGAATGAGAGAAGCTGTAATCCATCAATGGGTGGGAAGGAAAAGCTAGACAGTGCTGAGAAAGCTAAAATGCTTCATGCTTGTTATGGTTCAGTCTTTACCAGAAAGGCCAGCTGACTCAGCAATAGAGAATTAAGAGTCGGAGACAGACTAAACTAGAGAATATTTAGCTAAGGCAGAGATTTCCAGTTTGTCTGGACCTGACCTGAACCTGGAGGACTGGCTGAGGCCAATACAGAGCTGTCATCTTCGGGAATGTCTGTTCTCACCGTTGAAAGACAGGGGACTGTAACAGGTAACAACAGTGCACAGCTTTAAAGAAGAGAAGGAGGAACAGGCTGGCATTGTCAGCTCTGACTATAATTTAAGTTCCCACAAAAGTAGTGGAACATAGACTTGAACTGTTTGAAAATACAAATAAAATAAATGTGGGGATGAGTAACAGCCAAAATTAATTTCCTCAGTATGAATTATTGCAAATCTGTCTCATTTCCTGCTCTGACAGCATGACAGGCCTTGTGTGCATCAGTTTGCTTTTTTGATCTTGGTAGGACTGCCTGACTCCAGGTAATATCCTGATAGACAGGCTGAGGGGGCAGAATATGGCAAAACTGCTCCAAACTGAGTGCTCATCTGATGGGAAACAAGGCTCAAAGTGTGCTGTTTAGCTGCCAGAAAGGTGTGATTTTGCCACAGCCCTCTCTGCTTTGTGCTCTTTTCAATATTTCTGTGAATTACTTGTAAAATGGAGTAGAGAATATGCTGAATACATTTACCTGGCACTCCGCTGAGAAGAGCCAGAGTTCCACCAAAGGACAGGATTAGTGCTTGACAAAATCATGGAAAACTGGATACAGGTTTGAAAAATAAGATGCAATTCAGTAAAGGCACTGTAGTCAGTGAGGATGTGGGAGTAGTCATGTGGAATAAATCCAGGATGAGCAAAACCGAAGCTGAAAACAGTTTTGTGGGAAAGGTCCCAGTACTTATAGTAGATCACACACTGAAGAGGAGTCAGCAATGTCTGTTGTGTGAAAGTAAACATCACACAGGGATATCTGACTAGTTCTGTCATCTGCAAGATGCATGACAGCTGTGTTCAACCTGCATCTGGGGTGCTGTGTCCTGATTTGGACACTGGACTTCCAGAAATAGGTAACTATCTATAGAAAATCCAAAGTAAAGCAATGAGAAGGATCAAAGATCTACAAAATATCACCTGCGAGGACAAATTGAAAGAAATGGAGTGGCTTAGTTAGTAGGGAAAGACTGAAAGAAGACCTGATAACAATCCTCAAGCCCAAAGAAGGTAGCTTCAGAAAAGAAGGAATTAGTCTGTTCTTCGGTTCTCTTTTTGCTAGAAAATAAGCTAAAATTTCAGTAGGTACTTGAAAGCAGCAAGTACTAGGGAAGTCTTACTACTAGGAAAGTCTTACTATCAGGATGAGACAATTAGCTGAGTGTACTAACATCCTGGGGGTCTGAGGCATCACTCAGGGTATTTAAGAATATTACAAGTATCTTTAACCCTGGAAGAAGAGAGGAGATGGTCTGCAGGATCATCTGGCATAGAATTAATATCTTTGAAATGAAACAAAATTGCGTGCTGGGGATGTCAGCAATGGATTTACAGATCAACAGACACACTTTCTGCATTATTGGTAGCCCTCCTCAGTGGCACCATTTTTTGACATCCCTTGCAGTCCTTTTTCCTATGCTAAAAATTTTTCTACTCTATGGCTCATAGGAAAGATGTTCAGAGGTCTTTCATTTAGCTATATAATGGTCCTTCTTTCCTGTTTGAGGACTCTATGGATGCCACGCAAATATGAGAATTTCCACTCTGCAACTCAGTGGTTTGCTTGAGGTTCCCTGCTGACTGCAGAGTACAGTACAACAGAATCTAGTGCTTTAAGTATACCTATAGAAAGCCACAGATAAGATAATATGTGTACCTTAAAGTGTGGTCAGAGATGTGAATAGTAAATTTCCTAATTGGTATGTTTTTGGTTAATGTCATGAACCAGAAATTTCACTATACCTCTAGATACAGCTATTGATATTTACCTTCCCACATTATCCCGAAGTTTAGCAAAAAGCCCACATAGAAAAAGTGCCAAATTTGAGCTAACACCTGAAAAGTTGGTGTGTTTTTCCCTCAAGTCATCAAAGCATTGTGGGGTTTGCAGGTCTAGTGATTAGAAGCCCTAGATAAGAGAAGAGGTCTGTCTTTCATAACCTACCTGAGCATAACTTCTGAAACTACTAACAGAACGGTTGCTTATCCTATCTGATTTGTACAGTTTTGACTGAATTACTCATGAAGACTTGCACTAGGGTGAGACAGTTGGATGCATTCATGTGTTTTCTTTATTGGTGGACATAAGATTGAGACTGTCTCAGCATGTTTTCCAAGATGTGCTACACCTGCAATGGCTCCCACCAGCTCTGGCTCTTGCCGAGGAGCCAGGAGATCAGAATGAGCAGGGCCACCTTTATTTATGCTAAATTTAAATCTCAGGTAGCTGCTGTGTGTATAAACAAGTTCCTTTCTGCTCCAAGTCTGATGTTTTTCTAGTATCTCACTCTT
Source organism: Patagioenas fasciata (assembly GCF_037038585.1). NCBI lineage: Eukaryota > Metazoa > Chordata > Aves > Columbiformes > Columbidae > Patagioenas > Patagioenas fasciata. The sequence goes on from NC_092560.1 coordinate 35,142,414, forward strand.
TGCTTAAGCAAATGATAGAAAGGGGTCTGTGAGCCAGTAAGGAACTGCAGCTTTTTTCTCCCTGACTTCTACTCTCATCAGGGCTTGTGCTTCCATGTGAGCAGCCACGAGGGTGATTGCATAATGGTTGACATAGTCCTCAGTTCAGCCAACAAGTAGGGTAAGGTCACTGGCAAGCTCCCAGTAGGCTTGCTTAGAGGCAATCTTCGTTGTGCTAATATTCTTCCAAGCAGCTGCAGATTTAATTAGAAAATTTGCAAGGGAATTGTTCCTTCTAGTGGAAAGAATAGCTAATTAGCCCCATGAAGACTATTGTCAAGTAAAGATGTTCTAAAGATGCATTTCCTGTTGACTCAATAAACACGTTTAATGCCTTGAAGATGGCTATAGTTTTATTTACAAGCCATTGCATACCATGCAGTCATGTGGATGCTTGGGGAAGGTGTGGCCTAGTGCATGTGTAAAGTTTATGTTTTTTTCTCAGGTATAGTAATGAGATGCATATTAGCTAAGTAAGATAATTTATGTTAGGTGAAATTGCAACATGAGATGCAGGAAACTGAGGGAGAGTTTGATCTAAGTTGTCATTCAATGAACAACCTCTCTGGTTGTGAATTTTGTTGGTGTGATTGATTGCTTTGAAATTTGTGGCCTTGGTTATGGGTAAGCTGAGTAATATTTGGTCTAGGACACCTACAACTTGTGTTTTTGAGACGGATTTAAAACATGCAGCAAGCTTAACCTTCCTGAATTTAACTTGTTATCAAGCCTGGTACAAAGCCCAGTGATGGAAAGAGATACATTTATGGTATCGGCTTGTGGCTTACAACCAAAAGCTAAAACAAGGGTATGCAGACAAGAATAGGCACATTCTTAAAGAGAATTAATCTATACTGCAGGGACTTTTCATGAAGTACTTTGCTCTCATGATCTTGGGGAGAGCCCTAAGCTTATCTGCTTCCCATTTCAGGTCATTTTAGTGCAGTGCGGAACAGACTGTGGAGGAAGTCAGTCCTGCTGCAGCAGTGGGGTTAATCCTAAACGACTCTTATCTCCTCAGCCTCCCCTCAGATAAGTTTAAACTGAAAAACAAAGAATAAAAACCAAAGAATACATAAGTAGGAGTGGAGGCTAACAGTTGTGTATGCTTACTACCATAAAGCAATCACATAGCCTGGCTTGCTCAAGAGAGTTGTCCTGGTAAATTTTAAATTAACCTCAAAAATTCCTTATGGGTGACTGAAAATGGAAGCTGTTTTTTTTTTTTTTTTTTTTTCTTTAGCTCTATTTACTGTTATCTTGGGTCATTTTGCTGAGCTGTTACATGATGTGGGATGATGTAATTGAAATTGCATCAGGATCACATGAGTCTGAAGATCTAACAGTGGCACACACTGAAGGAGCCCTGGGCTGAGTCATGCTGTGCAATATCTTCTGCATGAGGATGGCAGGGCTGAGCATCAGCCCCAGGTTTGGTCCTCCTGCAGCTCTGAGTCATCCTACCCAAACATCGCCAAATTCACACATACCCTTCCCAGCAGCTGGGCTGTCAGGGCTGGGAAACCTGAAGCATCTCATGAATCATCAGCGCTCAATCCATTCAAAAGTTAATTCCCAGCCCCTGGGAGCTGAGTGACTCTGCAAGAACAGATGGCATAGTGGGGATTCCAGGCTGCTGTGGTGGTTAAGCTGTTTTCCTTTTAATGTTCGTTTACATCATAGTTCTTCCAGGGAGAGAACTGAGAACCTGAAGGACTTCAGGCTGTGTGAGGAATAGCCTCAACGCAGCAAACGTGCCCTGAAAGAGATTCTCTAAAGGGAAAAAAGGAAGTGTGAAATCTTCAAACAGAAAGAAGGTCACAATTCCACAATTGTTTTGGAAGTTATCTAATGAATTTAACACTAAAGTTCAAAGAGTCATTTGAAGTGTATTATTTTTTACTATATTTAACTATTATTGAACTATAGAACAATAAGAAAAATACTTTGATATTTTATAGCTCTGAGAGGAAACTTTGACACTTCACACATAACATCAGGTCCATGTTCACTGAGGCTGCTGAAGGAGCAGGCCGTGTCTCTATTCACACTGGCAGGTTAATGAGGAGGTCGTGGCCACGGTCAGTTTGTGCAGCTCCCTCACTGCAGCTGGGTCAATGCTGGACATGAAGGCTCAGTCTCCCTACAAAGAGGTTCCAACTTAAATTTCAGCCATAGCAACGACAAACAAATCATAAGGCAGGGATGAAAGGTGCAAGTTTCAGTAGTATATTCATAGACATAGCTCACCTGGGCAAAATTAAGGCATAATGGCTTGGGAAGACCTAAAATGATAGATAAATGATAGACAACATTTGTAAAGAGGAAAATACTCAAGTTGTGCCAGGAGAGGTTTAGATTGGATATTAGGAAAAACCTCTTAACGGAAAGGTTTGTCAGGCACTGGAACAGGCTGCCCAGGGAAGTGGTGGAGTCACCATCCCTGGAGGGGTTTAAAAGATGCATAGATGAGGTCTCTAGAGACATGGTTTAGAGGTGGACTTTACAGTGCTAGGTTAGTGATCGGACACAATGATCTTAGAGGTCTTTTCCAACCCAAATGATTCTATGATTCTCTGATTCTGTTTTTGAAACCATTTGTATCTTGCCAAGCTGGAGAAGGGAGAATCAAGCCTGCTAAACTTGAAAAAGAGAAATGCTGACTTTTTTCACTAGAGAGGGCTGTTTTAGCAAAATGAAATAGGTTTCAAGGACAGACTTATTCTGATGATCTGTGTGTTTAAAATGTTTATTTATTTAAAGTTGAGCACCTTTTAAAGCATACGAATTTTACACTTTATGAATGACATATTTTGAAAGACTTTTTAAAGATATAAGAGAAAAATTAGAACCTTCAAAATAAAACTCGTTTTGTGAATTTAAAAAAATCAGATAACTTTTAATTACTCTGGTTTGGTGTATTTTACACACTACCAGTTCATGCGCTTTTCAAGATTTCAACTTCTGCTTCTGCTCCTGCCCAGAGCATTTGTTGAGGTTTCAAAATCTTAGTGCTATTGGCATGCAGTGATGCTACTGGAAAATTCAGTTGTCCGTGACTTTAGTAGTCTATAGGGTATGAAATTCTGTATAAGGGAACAGGAGAGTTAGTTACACTATGCAACATTTTAGATTCCTTGTAGAAAAAGGGACAATCTGGAGATTCAAAGATGAAAAAGAAAAATATTTTATCAGTTAAGTTTTGAATGGACTGGAGAGAAAGTTTGAGTGTAAAGACTACGAACGGGGGGATTTGCAATAGATAAGATGGACAACAATGGGGTTTTTAGCTGAGTTTTTTTTGGATAATAAAAAAATAGGTCCTGTAATAAACCACATTCTAGGTGCTTGATACTGAATAATAAGTTTTCCTATGAGCAAGTTCCTGTGAGACTACAGGCTGCAGGAATTCTCTGACATCTTTCTGAAGCTCTTGCTAATAGCTGCCATCAAAAGGAAAAGCTGTAACAGACTCTTCTTCTCTACCAGGAGAAACGCTGCTTATAAAAGATAGAGAAAGCAAATAAACTGAAGCCACTTCCACCCTGGACACTGCCTTTGAAATAGAGTAATTACTTTAGCAGCATGAGGAACAAGTGTTACAGCGGTAATTCAGTCCTTCAGTCTGGGCCAACTGCAGGAGCAGCAGTCCTCCCTCCTGCCTCTGGGTGGTCTCTAGCTGTTTGCTGCTTGACTGCATCAGCTTTTCGTGATCAATCCATTAATCACCACATATGCCGTACGATATTCACATCAGCTTGAAAAGAAGCAAACATTTTCCAGGAGGTGCTTTGGAGGGGGCTCACATTTCACGTGAGGTGTCCCGGTGCCAATATGCTCTGGCATGGAATGACATCAAACAAACAAGGGATTTCCTTGGAGTGTGTCCTGGAAACTTGAGGAGTTCTTGATGGCATCTGACATCCCATTTGCCTTGAAGTTAACATTTTGATGACATCTTGTGTGGCTCTACCTTTATACAATTATAAGCTGTGGATTTTAAGCTGTCTGAAAGAGATTAAACTGTTTTCCAAGCAGCTGCCTCAGTCTGATTCTAGGCATATGGGTAATGGTTAGGGTTACCAATTTAGAAATGTGTGGAAAATCAGTAAATACCTTTTATGAAAAACAGTGTAGATAGGCTGGTGAAATTGATCATAAAACTAGAACCATGGAACCTTTTATCCAGAGGAACACATGCCTCTTGTTTTCAATTTCAACTTCCTGTGTGTTGATCACATATAAAAGCTCCTATTGTCACTGTCATCAGGGGAAAACAACAACAACAGAAACAAACACCCAAACCAAACAAAAAACCACCTGTTGTTGCAGATGTATATGGCCAGACCTTCACCTTGCATAACTGGTGAACCAATTCTCAAATCAGCAGTGTGCCATCACTTCACATAAAATGAAGGTCTGCTACACAGTCAAGACATATTCATGCTCTCAGAAGGGTTTCGTGGTCAATGAATGTGTTTCAGTTGTTTAAATATAGGTATAGCTCTCCATAGCTGGTATTACAGCACTTCCAGTGCTCCTTTCCCAAAGCCATTCCTGGTCCAATAGTCAAGACTTCAGGGTCTGGGGTCCCTTTCCAGCAGACCCCTTGCCTGTGCTGGTGTTTTCTGGGGGTGGGAGGGGTGATCTCTGCCTGCTTTGGGAAGCAAGATTGCCCACCTTAAGGTGAGCTTGTGTGGCGGTTGGTGAAATGTGGCTGAAGGTTGGGCAGGTGGGACGCTGCCTCCTGCTCTGGCACAGGCACAACTCTGCTCAGATGTCATCTTGCAGTCTCTGTTTATGTCTTCTGAAAGACTCACAGTCCAGGTTTAAAATGCTCAGTTGAGTTCAGAGAAGTGTTGTTCTACTCCAAAACTGGGTTGCTGATTGGAAGAAATAAGAGCAAACTAAAAATATTATGGTTTTCAGAGGGGTGATATCTATTAAGGCTGTAAGCTGTCTATTGTGCAAAGGCTTAGGAGAATTATCTATGCCTGTGGAGCAGCACAAGCACATCATAATATGCAGCATGCTTATGCTTTGCAACTGACTGTATTATCGAGTGTGCTGCAACCCAGTTAGGGAAAACATGATCTCTCCTACCCGGTTGTAGTTCAGGTAGTTCTGCATTTCAATATGTGTAATTTTTATCTTTCTTTAATAAAACACGAGATTGCATCTACAGCTTTTCCAAGATGTTCCCTCCCCACTCTGTTTCCAAAATATTATTTCAAGGTAGTTGCCCACACAATGTCTGGAGAAGTCGTAATATTTTATTGTCTTACAAGAGATGGAGTATAAAAATATGCTGGATGTCTGTTGGAAGACCATCTAGACCAGAGCTTTCCTCCTGTGTACCTCCCCAAGAGGTATCTGTGTTATGACCATGATATCTTCACTTCATGCTTCTTTGTGATCTCTGCATTTGCAGGTAGATATAAGTCAAAGCCTTGGAAACTGAGCATGTTTGACATTTAGGAAATCTGAACTTAATTGGCTTGAAGGAAATAATGAATTGAAGCGGCTGAAGCAGTACTCTTAGACTGTGCTTCCTCCTTCCCAAAGACATTGGAAAACTAACAAAGAAATGACACAAAATGAAAGGAAACAGAAGACTGCCTCGTTTGAGGAGGACAAGTGATGAGATCTGAGGAGGTATTTAGCCTACAGAAGTCAGCCTTGGCAATGATGTCTCGCATGCTCTGGAAACATGAGTTAGAGTTTCCAGCCCACAGGTGGGCCCATGCTGTGCATGCAAGTTGGTAAAAGATCCCTGCTGAAGGCACAGAATCCTGGATGCTGCTGACATCCAGGGCTGCACCGCTGGACTCAGGATCCTGTGTGGTGGGGTGAGGTCTGCCAGTCTGCAGCCCAGAGCCAAAATCCTGATGGCTCGCAGAATTGCAAAGCAGATCACTGCAGGATATAAATTTTAGGAATGCATGAGTTGCCTCAGCAGTTGCCAAAGTTGTATCTTAGACACTGATTAAAAATATTCTTTGTGTAGGTTGGAATGATGACATGACGTTGTACTGAATGGAGGGAGAGTGGAAGGAAGTAATTTGATTTATTTTCAACAGACATTGTTGAAAGGGGCTCAACGTGTATAGAGATGGTGTTTTCTTTTTGGCAGTTTCACAGTTAAATCAGTCTAAACTTCGATGATGAGGGTATTGTTTTTTACATTTGAGGTGTTCAAAATCTTTCCATTATTAACATTTAAAACCAGAAAATGGCATCAGAACATCCCTTTGGACATGATGTTACTTGGTCTAGAATTTTGCCATTTAGTCCAATGGGAACAGCTCCTTTAATGAATGTAGACATGTTAGAATAAGTACTTACTAAAAAATTCTGAAATATTAACTATAATAAATGTCCTATTGTTAAGATACATAACTGCAGAAAAGGTCAGTGGTGTGTTGACACAATAAAGAGATCTGAAGTACAACAAACAAATAAAAGAACAGTTTGTTGAAATGTGGGGGTACTCTGAGATTGCTTTCCTAGGGCAGATGGACACATAATACAATGAAATGATTTTTAGAAATTCCTGTGTCTGAGAAGCCTCTTTAAAACAAACTTCTCTGTAAACTCTTTATACAGGATTGTGATATTGCTGGCTCTGATTCTTAATCTCTAATTCTAGTGAGCCTCTCATAAAATATATGTGGAAATGAAATGAGACTTGTGATTTCGGCTGTCGAAAAATTTCCTTGACATTTATTAACTCTGTAGTGCACTTCACCAGGGCCTTTCAGTCATTACTACCTGAATTAACGGGGAAGGATTACACCTACTGATTTAATATTGGTTAAGGGGTCATGTATTAGACCTTTTGCATATGGCCATTCTCTGCCATATATCAGTGACTACTGTATGATAGTCAGACACCTACTACTTTGCCAAAGAGCAGTCTGACAAGACAGTGAAATACAGTAGAAACTCAGTGCTTCAGGTTTTGTTTCTGTTGAAGTGACTGGATGGGAAAGTGGTATTAATCCTTGTAGTTGCTACCTGAGCTTGAGAGAGGAAAGTTGCTGCAGGAAGATGCTTATTCCTCACATACCCAACAGTGTTGAGCTTGGGGATACCCTGAGAGCAGATGGGGTACAGCAGTTACACCGGTCTGCCATCATATCATATCATATCATATCATATCATATCATATCATATCATATCATATATCATATCATATCATATCATATCATATCATATCATATCATATCATATCATATCATATTCTGTTGTATGCAATCCATGACATTAACTTATGCTATGACCACAAGCAAGAGGTGAATCTGCAATGTATAAAACTTCTGCCATTTCTCTCCTGAGTGTCTGAGGCTGGATCTGCAGCAGCATTCACTGTCCAGATGTCAGTTGGCTTGCTATGAACAAATGGCAGCAGCTGCATGAACTGATCCCTGGCAACTGAAAGGCTGAGCATCTGCACAGTGGTGGATTGCCACATTTTTAGCTAGGATTTTAGTCTCTTCTTTAAAAAATATGATTATTACTGTTGTGTAGGTCTTAGGGAATGGATAAGGAAAATTTGGGAAGATGGAGCCTAATTAACTTACCTTTCCAGAGGGAATGAATCTGCATAGATTCATTGACTTGGCTGGAATTTTTTGTTCCTCTGCAACAGCTGAGGGAAATGTTATGGCTGTACGAATCAGTTGCAGTTGAACTAAAAATGAAAAATAAATCCCTGCTGTATCACAAGCTTCAGGCTGCAAGAGCCAATCCCTGTCTGCAGCACCACTCATCAGGCATCAGGCAGCTCCTAAAAATCCAGATGTCCTGAGTTCGAGGAGACCTGCAAGGATCATCGAGTCCAACTCCTGTCTCTGCACAGGACAACCCCACAGTTTACACCATGTGCCTGAGGATGTTGTCCAGTCTCTTCTTGAACACTGTCAGGCCTAGGGCAGTGACACCTCCCTGGGAGCCTGTTCCAGTGCTCCACCACCCTCTGGGGGAAGAACCTTTTCCTAATGTCCAACCTAAACCTTCCCTGGCACATCTTCCTGACATTGCCTTGGGTTCTGTCATTGGTCACTAAAGAGAAGAGATCAGGGCCTGCCCCTCCTCCTCCCCTTGTGAGGAAGCTGTAATCACCATGAGATCTCTCCTCAGGCTCCTCTTCTCCAGCATGCACAAACTAAGTGACTTTAGCCGCTCCTCATACGGCTTCCTCTCCAAACCCTTCACCAAAGGATGCCACAAATCAATTCCCCCTACTTTTGTAATGAAGTCAAAACTCTCCTTTGAGATTGACAAGGTGCTGTTCAGCTTGGAGGCTGTCCTGCACAAGCCATATGTCCCTAAGGAAAAAGCAAAACTTGCCTGTGAAAATCCACAGGGTCACTGGGCTCTCATCTGATGCTGACACCTCCACAAAATGTCAGTGACCTGGGAGGGTCACTGAAGCACAGGAATGTATCTATACATACCTTTCCTGGGTATGGACCTTGGGAGAAATTGGCTATTTTTGTCAGTCAAAGAGGAGTCAGGAGTGTGACAGCTGAGGGAGAGAACTGACCAGATGCACACATAGAACAGATGTTCGGTAACTTCAATAGTTACTTTTAATCTCAGATTGATAAGCTTAAGGTTTGTCTTTCAGTATTTATTTTGTGCCTGAGTGGGTAGATACAGTGGGGACTGGAGGGGTTTGTTGGGGAAGGGCCTATGCAGACCCTGAGCAGCAAGGCCAAGGAGGGAGCAGTGCGGGAAAGGAAGAAAGGTTGTGGCACCTGGGCGGATAACCCTGTCTGAGACACCTTTCTTTGCCAAAGTACATAACACCTTCTCCTGATTACTTCAAGTGACTTCTGCTACCTGGCTAGTTTTTTGTTTTTTTCAGTTATATCCCTTTTCCTCCATCTCTGGCTCATTTTTTCCCCCTCTTCTGTGACAGGCACCTGTGATTTTCACATAACAAATCGATGTAATTTTTCTTCCATATGTAAAACAGAGGAGAAAATACTTTCAGCTGCTGTTATCTGCACTAACTAATGAAAAAACTTCCCTTCAAATTCCAAGTAACTGTGATAGTTCTTGATGTTCACAATGCCTGCCCGGGTAGTTTTCGAGAACAGGATATTGCTGTGTGGCGAGTGAACTGGAGTTCCTGGAAAGATGTTGCAGGCCCTTAATGGCTCGGCGGACTCAACAGTCGATGCTTGCAAACATTTTCTCGGATTTATTTATTTATTTTTAAAATCAATCTATTGCCTAGGTGCTATCGCTTGCTCAGTTATGTGTTTCAAAAGCAAGAAGGGCAAGTGCATTGTTAAAATTTTGCTAGCAATAATGCTGTCCATAGGTTTTCTGCATGTAGTAGCGGGAATAGATGCATCTGCAACTGAAGTTTAAGAAAAACGTTAGTTGCATGAGTTATGAAATTGAGAGATCTTTAATTATAAGCTTTTCTTTGCTGTGTTAGGTATTACTTTTTGTAGGGTTTGAATGACTCCCTTAAAAAGAGATAAAAGTCCCTGACTACATTTCTTAATGTACATACTTCTCTGGAACAAAACTCACTATGACTTTTGCAGAGGCAACTCTGCTTAGCCAGCTGGGTTGCAAAGCAGAAAATAGGTGAACTGGGACCTTCTAAAGCTGTGTGCATGCCTTCATGAAGATTGCATCTATCTATTCCCAAAGCAGAGGGGGCTAGATATTCTGAAGAATATCTCATATTTTTCTCTTATTATTTCAGTCAAATTTTACATTATGTTCTGATTGAAAGAAGTATTCTGCTTTTGTCACTGGAGTTAATAAATTTGTGCAAAACTTCATTTTACTCTAAAAGCTTCATTAAAAAAAAAATCCGAAGTATTCTTCCGAAGACTTCTCAGTGACGCTAGAAACTCAGATTTGTCCCTATATTTCAGATGACAGTTGGGTACTCACTGATACATAAATACAGCCGTGTAATTTGCTGAACTGTGTGTGTTGTCTGCAGAGTATTGAAAATTCCCCAAGAAGTGGCCTAGGCACACAGATGTCTCTTCTAAAATATTTTTTCAAGTCTAACCTCCTTTAAGCATATGACACTGCCCATACAATTTCAGGTTAAATCATGGCCATACTGGAGTGGGATGTATCATACAGGAGATTGCGTAATTCACTAGCTTTTTTCTTCCCTGAAGCCATCTCCTGAGCTCTTCCTGCACAGATAATACTGGTGGGCACCCCTGGGCAGGGGGGTCTCTGCTGACCCTGGGGTTGCTTCAATTCACCGCTCAGGTTGTGGAGCTGCTCCCAACACCCTGCTGGCTGTGAATACTTTGAAGCACTGTACCCAGCACAACAAAAGCTGGTTTTTTTTCTTTTTTTTTTTTTTTCATCCTGGCGTACCCAATGGGTGTTATATAAATGTCCTTCTCCCACTGGATGAGATGGCACTTCTGGGAGCATGGCGTGCTGGAGCGGGGCAGTGTGAGCCCGCTCGTGGCAATTGTAGGCAGCAACGAAACAGAAAGTGCAGAAAAGCTTCTGTTACGATCCCTTTGTACTGGTTTGCCAGGGCAATGTGTGTAATTCCCTCTTATCTTGATTTCTTTTGGTCCTCATGCCTTTTGTAAGAGCTCTGAGAAAGCTGGAGGCTTCAGTGTTATTTTATTGAGCCTTTTCTTAGGAGCTAATAGAACCGGGAAAGGCTGAGGGCTTTGTGGAACGCTCTGCACCGGGATACAGAGACTGTTGCACAGAGACCATAGGGAGAAGTGGTTTGGTGTGTCGAGAGTCAGCTTGCAAGTGACTGGTGGAAGTGTTATCTGAGGGACTTTTTGTCCTCAGCTAATAAATGCATCCAGGTAACGTAAAGTCTGTGCTGAGATGGGAAATTCTGCACAGCTTCAGCATAGTGTACCTAAACCTGCCAATATGCTACTTGGAAACTTCTCTCCTGGGCAGACAGCTGGGTTTTCAAACAGCTCATGCATCCATGTCACTTCTTAGACCAGAAGTTCTCCTAGGAAGTGAGAAAATACCTATAGTAAAAGGAAAGCATTCTGCAATGCATGAGCTAACAAAAAATATGGCTGAAGAGGTACAATTGTGGAGGAACTTGTTTTATTTCCAAAATCTAGAATTTCAGGGATGAGAGAAAAGAGGTGGAAATGGATCCATCCTTGTACACAGCCTGAGGTCTTGGCCCTTCTTTAGCTAACTCACATGAATAGATACTGTCCTCCAGCAAGTCAGGGAGCTCCAGGATGCAGAGGTATTTCAGGTAATCTAAGGTCCTTTCACTCTTACTGTGTTTTGTGTGAAAGCTAGTATCTGAAAAATTCTTTTTTTTTTTTTTTAAATGAATTGGTTGGAGGTCTCAAGCTCTTCTGAATGAGCTGGTTTTGCCCTTTTTACTCTAGAAAGCCACACATCCAGAAGCTGTTGCACCCATCTACAGGTGCATTTATTTTCTTTTGTCCTTAATGCAGATTCTCTTTGTATTTAAAAGCACAATGTCACCTTCTGACCTTTAGATCAAAGTTCCTTCTGTGGGAAATGAAAACCTAACTGGGTTCTCCACAGATTCCTGCGTATGTCTCTTTTACCTCCACCAAATGGGTGACAAGTGAAACTTGCTCTTGTCCAGTGTGTTCTGAGTTGTGGGATTTGTGTGAGTATGAAATTCTTAACCCAGAAATGTTAAATGTGCACCCAAATTGCTGTGTATTATGTCAGTTTTGCTGGAACTATATAGACCTTTTATGATTTAGCTATTACAGCATTCTGCTGGAAAAAGAAAAGAATATTAGACGTAACTTCACCTAAAGCACTGAGTTTTTAATAGTGAAAAATGACTCTGCCAGTTAAACACAGCATCTAAAAGGAAGATGTGCTAGTACACTTTTTCATGCTGTTTTCCTGTAGCAACTTCAGAGATGCCCTTGTTTCCAGTGAGTGAAAGCTAGTAATTTAGCAGTTTCACAACTGCTCTGACTGTTGTGGCTGTTGCTGTGGTATGCACTAAACCACACTTCTGCAAGACTCCTCCCATATACAGATGATTGCTCACTTGCCTTTTTTTTCTTTCTGTTTCACTGTGTGGGGAAACTGATGTCTTTTACTATTTATTTTTTTTTTCCCAGGAAAAATATGGGACCTACTTTGGTTCAGAACTGCTTCCTGCATTGGAGTTTACAGAGATCACCCTGCTTTCATTTGCTTTATACTGGGCTCAGTTTCTTTTTTTTTTTTTTTTTGGTATTGGACCTCTTCAAATTTTACACAAATAAGGTACTCTAAATGGGGTGAAAAAGGTAAAGGAAAACCAAGTAGATCTAGTGCCTTCTATCCCAGGGTCTTTACCTGAGATATAGCCTATCATTAATGATAGTTTAGAAAATAAAGTATTTATGCTGCTTCAGAGTAGAAACCATTGCACTCCAATATCTGGTGACTGAGTGCTTAAAACAAAAACAAGGTCTATGGAGTCTTCATTTTTACAGTCTCCCCTTAGAGAGCAAAGATGAATAAAAATAGGGAAGAGGAACTACTTCTACCTTCTCTTGTTTCCTCATCTAGGATGGTTGCTGCTGGCTGGGTTCATGTCCACAGCAGTGCCTGGGTCCTTATCATGAATACAGAGTCTAAATATTCACAACATTTTTTCCAGACTAGCGTTCATGAGCAAGCTCTCTCCCTTTCGTCATTGATAACAGAGGCTTTCTGGCCACTGCCCAGGACTTTTTTGAGGCAGTTGTTTTATGAGACACCTGGTTTCCTGTCCAATGCACTGGCAGACATCCAGCTCCTGTGCTGTATCTGCTTTTATTTCTGCTTGTCATTAGGTTTAGTGAATGTGGTGGAAATTTGTCTAATGCTTAATGTAATTTCCTTCGGCATTGGCTTAGACCTTTCTGTGATTTTTGCCTCTCCCAGCAGTATTGCAGCTGGACATCAAGGGCTTAATCTTTGGTTTTCTTGTCCTAATTAATTTTAAACTTTGCTTTGCTTGCTATTTTTGCTGTGTTGATATCTTTAAAACATTTATAGGATAGTGCTGAGTAGCAGAAAGTTACTGGTAAAATACAGGTCTTGTTGGTAAAACACAGGTATTGCTGGCTACATCAGCCCTTCTCTTGGTTTCTTTGTCTGTTATTAGAAATAACACTTAGGAGCAGTGAGAGAAGAATGCAGCTCTGGTTCGTGTCGTGTAAAGGCTGCGCTGGGGCTGCTGACCCCTCAGGGGGCTTGCTTTCCAACCTCCCATCCTGCACGCAGGTGGTGGCTGCCACCAGGACTTGGTGTCTGTGGTGGGGCTGTGGCCTCCCCCAAATCTGCAGTGAGCATCAGGAGTGTCAAGTTGATGCTGAGTCTCCTGTCTGATGAATCCCCAGGACCTTTCCTGCTGCTTGGTGTCATGCTGAGAAGACATGCCCAGTGGTAGCCATCAGTGTGATTTCAATCTGTTTGCACAAGTCAGTGAGTTTTCCGTTTTTTGGGTATTTTAACACCTGTTGGCTATCTTCCCTAGTGTGTTTTATTACTGTACATTTAATAAGGAGCTTTCAGATGGTCCACTCAAGTTGTTTTTTTAAGTGTTGCTTCTTTGATTTGATAATCTCCTGCCATTTGATTGTTTTTCAGCTTCTCAATTGCAGCCTGGGATTTAGAATAAGATAAATAAAAATGGAAGGGGAAAATTCAACATTACCTAGGAATGTAATTTAAAATTGAAATTCTGTGAGACTTGATGAGTTTAAAAGGCTCATTTCTCTTACTAAATGCCATGCTAGGCTTTCTATTGAAAGCAGTATAACTGGATTTCCATAGAAAGAATATTTCAATATGAATGCGTCCTTGCAGTGAGAAGCTCTTCATTGCCTTACACTTCATTACCAAAAGGAAACAAAGATATTTCAGGAAGGATATATTGTATTACCATAGGATGAATGGAAATAATGTCATACTGTATCTAAGATAAGACTGAATTCAGGAGTTAAGCTAACTAGCAGACACATGAACTCCAGAACAAATGTTTTATGGAGTTTTCCCTAGACAATGCAGGAAAAGGCATGCAGGAAATCTTACACATCTCTACAGTTGCAGGTAACTGCCCATCTTTCTGAGTTTCAACATCTCTGACACACATGGGGAAAGTGATGTGCCTGAAATGTGTATTGAACTACAGTAATAAAATGCTCTGACAAGTTCAGTGAACAAATGAAGCCAATGACAATGTTTAAACTTATGGAGATGTAGGGACCACATATATTGCCCTTTCTGCATTAAAAAAAAAAAAAAATTATGCTAATATATTCAGACTAAACTGAGTGCCGAGTTTAAAAATCCTTGATGTGGCCATTCACTGCCTTCCTTATAGCCTTCAGCACATCCTTTATGTCATGCTTAATATTTATACAGGTAGAATGTAAGTAACTATGAAAAGGTAAAACAAGATTTTAGTGGAATCACAGGTCAACTGAGATTAAAAGTGCCTTGGAAAATATGCATCATTATAATTTCCAGATAATAATAGTTTACGCTTCTGCCTTTGAAAATGTGATCATTTCTGTATAGGACAGTAGTTTTCTAATGGGGAACTTCAGTGGTTTCATGGAGAGGTCTCTATAGATAGAGTTTTTAGTAAATTTGGGATTTCCTCAGTCTTTGCACCTTCTATCTAGAAATGTTATGCCATCAAGGTTAGAAAACATCCCTAAAGGCAGATTTGTTTGATTTGACTTAAAACCTTCTTTCTTCCCCAAACCCCACACTTGGACAATAGAGCAAAACATGGGTCCAGTTCTCAAAGGCATGAGTTTATAGAATTGTCTTTTCTTTTTTTGGAAATCTTCCCATTTCATTACAACCCTTCTTTCCACTTTAAAAAGACCAAGATTGATTTAATTCATTTATGGGGTGAGGAAAAATAGAGTCTGTACATGCAGAAAATGCTGAGAATGGAAGATTGTCTTCACACAGTAATTTTAGCAGTTCTGCCCTGAATAGCATCAGTCAGTCCAAATCTCCTTTCAGCTGTTTTACTTCTCTGTTGTCACATGCTCTACAGCTTTCTGGGGTTGTCCTTAGGAGTCAGAAAAACACCTTAATCTTCCTAACGTAATGAAGGTGTTGTTAGCAGTACCCAGTGGAACAACTCCAGCTCTCCAGACTGAGAGTTTTATAAGCATTCACATATATGAGCTGCTGCTCTTTCTGGTCTCCTTCTTCTGTGTTTTGTAGCAGATTACCAAAGGATCCAGATCTGGAAACAGCACTTGGGTGGGATCTGGGAGACAAAGGTCTGATGAAGGAAGCTGTGCCAGAGAATTCCTACAGCAGGATGCATGAGACTCCTCTGTCACATGGAAATAGTTCAAAAGAATTGATTTTAGCCCAGGAAGAACAGTCAGCAGAGGACCTATTCTTCTGAAGAACATAAATGAGTTAGAAAGGAGGCCTAACTCTGAACATAACATACGTCTGGAGCTTCCCACATTGCGTCTGCATGGAGCACATACCCATTGCTTGAGCTCTAGCAATATAGCTAGCTGATTTTTTATGGTGCAGCTTTTTATTATTAGACTATTATACTTCCTAAAGGTCTGAATGATCAGCTGCAGAAATAAAAACTTATGCCTAATTCATTATACAGAACTCTGCCCTAGGCCACAAGGTTGATTTTGTCTTGGACAGCACTTTAAGCACATAAAAACCAAGAGCTTCAGCTAGAAGTTAGACAAACACCCCCACAAAGAGAATTGTGGTTTTCGCACTCACATGCTTTTAGTAGACAATGTGAGGGTGTTCAGCAAGGAAGAGTAGCAAAATTATTGTGTGACAAGCCAGGGTATGTGGTCCTTTAGAAGGGATTATGCTCTGGGGGATGTTATTTCCATGGACTCAGCTGCCCTGCAGGCTCAATCAAGTGGCAAGTTGGGTGAGTCTATGGAGAAAGCCAGTCATACCACTATTCTGCGTAAAACTGGAATGGTGGCACTAATAAAAGCGATATTCCTATTGTTTGTGGATACAGTTGTTTTATTTATAGTAACTTAGTTTTGTGCTGCCTGTTTTCAGTAAAGCAGAGCAGATTGTGGTAACGATGGACAATAATCAGTTATTAATAACTTATTTTCTTACTGCAGGCTGGCAGTTTTACAGTCTGTTTTAAAAACAATCAGAGTCAGAGCTGCAAGCAGCACTTGAAAGGAAAGGATTATTTCCTTTAATCTCCTTACTAGGTGCAGTAAAAGCAGTTTCACTTTGTGTTTTTCCATCTTGCCCCAGTGATGGTTTTAACCTCCAGTACAAATGCCCATGCTTCTATATCGTGCACTCCTTCAGACACTACCAACCTTGCCTGAGTTTCCAACCTGCTGCTCTCTTGCTAGCGGTGACTAGCTGAGGCCTTGAAATCCCTTTTTGTATTTTACATATACTTACAGTTAAGCTGGTTCTGTGAATCCAGAAGACAATGAATGGCTTTCACCACTTCCTGGTCTAGTGACACCAACATTTTTCTTCATCTTAGAAAAAACTCTTTTAGGACTTTTTCAAGGCATTTTTATATCATGATAGTATTTCTAAGTGAAGCTATCATCTTACAAGATATTTTGTTATTAACAGGTTTATTAATTTGATGCTGTCTCCCACTCCTACACACTCATAAGAAGTGTTGCTAAAATTTTACTCACCTGTCATGTATTGCAGTCTGTGTACACAGTCTTGGCTCAGAAACCGAGTAGCTGGGGAGCTGTCTATTCTAATCCATTGCAACAATTTCTCTTTGGAGCTTTATATGTCATGAATCACAGAATCACATAATGATTAGGGTTGGAAGGGACCTCTGGAGACCAGCAGAAGGCTGTGTTGCCATTCAGTGAGACCTGGACAGGCCAGAGGACTGGGTGGAGAAAAACCTAATGAAGTTCAAAAAGGGTAAGTGTAGGATCCTGCACCTGGGGAGGAATAACCCCATGCACCAGTACAGGTTAGGGGTGGACCTGCTGGAAAGCAGCACTGCAGAGAAGAACTTGAGAGTCCTGTTTGACAACAGGTTGACCATGAGTGAACAATGTGCCCTTGTGGTCAAGAAGGCCAATGGTATTCTGGGGTGCATTATGAGAAGTGTGACCAGCAGGTCAAGGGAAGTTATCCTCCTCTTTTACTCTGTCCTGGTGAGGCCTCATCTGGACTACTGTGTCCAGTTCTGGGCTCCCCAGTTTAAGAAAGACAAGGAATTTTTGGAAGGAGTCCAGCGGTGGGCTATGAAGATGATCAGGGGTCTGGGGCATCTTTCTTGTGAGGAGAGACTGAGAGAGCTGGGTCTACTCAGCCTGGAGAAGAGAAGGCTGAGAGGGGATCTCATCAACGTTTATAAATATCTCAGGGGTGGATGCCAAGAGGATGGGACCAGACTCTTTACAGTGGTGACCAACAATAGGATGAGGGGCAATGGGCACAGACTGAGGCATAGGAGGTTCCATCTGATTATGAGGAAAAACTTCTTTACTTTGTGGATGCCAGAGCACAGGAACAGACCACCAAGAGAGGCTGTGGAGTCTCCTTCCCTGGAGACATTCAAGACCTGCCTGGACACATCCTGTGCAATCTACTCTAGGTGAACCTGCTTTAGCAGGTGAGTTGGACTAGATGATCTCCAGAGGTCACTTCCAAGCCTAACTATTGTGTGATTCTGTGATTGCTCTTGCTTTCTGACATGTTGTAACACTGTCATGCAATAAGTCTGAAATTGTCTAGTGAAAAAAGGAAAAAAAATAGATAGTCCATGGCAGAAAGAAACCAGGGTTTTCTAAGTGTTGCCTTATATGTTTGTATATGATGATCATGTAAAATATCTGGCTTTGTTTTATGGTAATATCTATTACTTGTGAAGTAATTCAAAATTAATAGGGCAAAACCATCTACTAGTGCAGTTTTTCACAGACCTCTTTGCCTTCATGAATGAACTAATTAATTCCTTAATAAATTTGAATCTTTAAATTATTAAGAAGATTTTCTGTAAAAAGAGTAATAAACCATGAATTAATAGTGATAGTAAGCAACTTGCAGGTTTACGACATGATCAAATTTTTATCTAAACTTTCTCATGCAACGAAACCGTAAGCACTGTTTTCATTCCACAGACAAGGAAAATGAGGCTGAGAGAGGCAAAGATGCACTCACAGTTGCATGGCCCACCCGTGGCACAGCCAGAGCTTTCATTTGGGACTTAATAGTGTCAAAGGAGTGTTGAAAGTATACAAGTAAGTTTATGGTTCAGAAAAAAATAGTTTGGTGGTTTTCTTTTTTCTTTTTTTTTTTTTAATTTATTTTTTATTTCCCCCCTCCCCCCGCCCCAAATCGTCTTGTCACCTTCAGCATATGAGATTATTGGGAAAGGCTCATGCTAAATATTTTGGTGTTCATCATGCTAAACTGTTCTGTCTTTTGTGAAGGTGTTCACAGAAGAAGCTCTGGTTCTCTTGACAACTAATCAATTTTTGCTGCAGAAGGTGATGCAGAGAAAATTATTCCTAAGACAGTCACATGGCCAGTTGGCAGATAGATTGAGTCAGAACATGGGG
This sequence comes from Patagioenas fasciata, assembly GCF_037038585.1. NCBI lineage: Eukaryota > Metazoa > Chordata > Aves > Columbiformes > Columbidae > Patagioenas > Patagioenas fasciata. The sequence goes on from NC_092560.1 coordinate 35,161,010, forward strand.
TTGTGCCTATATATAGCTATATTAATCTTTTACTTTGGCCTTTTGAAAGCCATAATGCCACTTCATGACTCCTGAGGGCCTTAGGGAGCCATGTTTCCTAGGCAATGGATGCTACAGACAGCAGAGAGCAAAGCTTCTTCCACTTCACAGAAATGAGTGTTTGTCTTCTGTTTTCTTGCAGAGAACGCTATCTGATCAGAATTATCTGTTGTCTATATTATCCTGCATTTTGCTGAATGCTATGAACATAGGCACACCTTTAGAATTATGAATGGTTCATTATGCCCAGCTGTCTATTTTTAGTTTATCCCAGCTGTCATGAACATTGATACATTTTCAGAGGATTCTGCAGAGCAGATGATCCCAGGAAGTGTTATTCTCTGCCACACCAGTGTTGTGCAAAGAAACAGTCATGACTGTTCCATAAATAATGAACTATCTTGTTGTGCAGCTTTTGCTTGTTGGAACTGATTTCACTTTACATTTGTTTTCCCCCTTTTTCTGTGGGATACTGAGATTCAAATGAGTGAGGTCAAAGCTGTTCCTGTCCAGTATGATGCAATGCTGTGTAACTACATTGAGTTACTCAGAGGAGGGATGTGCGGGAGTACTTTGAGTGTCTGCTTTATTAATATTTGTGTCCCTCAGGATTTGTCTGAGAATTTGTGAAACAGCTAAGAGTTTGTGGTTAGCAAAAAGTGTTATCACCCCTTTACTTGTGCCTTGGAAAATTAAAGGAGGCTATACGAAGGGAGACAGGTGAAATGGTTCACAGCTATGACTGGCTGTGTGACATGGCTGTGACTTACGTGCACATGGCACTTTTATTCCTGGTGGCACAAGAGTGCTTCAGGGATACATCATTCCTGCACCCACTGTGAAACACTGGAGTTACTTCTGAAACCAAGAAAGGTCCTCAAGGCAGAGAGAGTGTACATCCTGTGGTGAGTGGTGGGAAGAAGCAGTCCTGCTTCTGGGCACTGCAATGGCTCAGTGTGTCTGTGGGAAGTGCCTGGGGACCTCCTGGTGCCCAGGCAGAGCTGCCAAAGCCTCCTTTACAAACTTTCTCTGAAAGCAGAACCAGTATACAACTCTCTGATAGGGGACCAGGATGCACCACCAGCTGCCTGGGACTGAGCCAGGTGGACCTATGCCACAGCTAGGCTATGACACTTCTTCCTGGCTAAAGTCTTTCGCTCAAATAAATGCCAGATTTCAGGAGGAGAAGGAAAACTTTTGGTAGGTGTATGGTAGGACAATAGGAAAGACTTCAATATAGGCTATACTTAGATTGATATTTCAGTGTTTCCTCCATGAGAATGCTGTTAACATGATGAGAGAAAAGTCTAGAAATCAAAATTATTATATTTTAAATTCTGTGTCAGAACTGGGATTCTTTGACCTGTCAGAGTATTTTATTTTTCCTGATTTCTATGTCTTCAGATACATTTGAAAACTACAGTTTCCCTGGTTATTGAAAGATAGACCTCAGCAATTAGGTGTTGGATCTCTGGGTATTTATTTACAGCTAAGAACTTCTGCATCAGAATTCTTGGTTCAGCACTTTGAAAGAAGCAAATTCTATTAGTAACTCTAAACATAAAATTAATTGACATAATTTGATAGGTTACTTGTTCTTATAGAATATCATAGCCAACAAAGTGCTTTTCAAAAGCATTTGACTTTTGCTTGTCCCTTTTCTTAAATATGTATACCATGGGATTAAAGGTGTAAGCAAGCATGCTACTGTAAAGTAAATTAAGGTGTCCATTTGCAGTGTGCCAACTGCCCCTGTATGTGTTCCTATACCACAGTAAAGGTCAGGGACCATATGGCTCAGAGGCGTGGGTGAAGAACCTTGTGTTTAGGGAACAGTACTGCAAGGCAGGAGCATGTACCAAGCGCTCACTGCAGGAGGTGGAAGCTGCAGAGAATTGTCATCACAGTATATTGCAGTAGCTTGTTTGTTTACTTTTAAGTCTTAATTTCCTAACTGAATAGCTCTATTTTCAGTAAAATTCTCCTTCCTTCTTCGGCCAGGTCCTGTTAGCGTGAAAGAAGTAAAAACTCACACTGTGACATCTGGGAAGATTTGAGTTTCCAAATAGGGGAAGGTGGAAGTTCACAGCTGTGCCAAGTACAGAGACAAGTCACAGGGATCTGTGCTGCAGTAGCCTTGGTGTCTCAGGCTCACTTGTGAAACAGGGAACACAAAACAGTGTTTTTGCCAAGGCGTGCCCTCCAAATTGCAGCTCACACAGCAATAAATTTCCCTAGATGGAGGAACTCTATTGAACCATATGGTCATTGAATCATAGAAAAGTCTGTGTTGGAAGGGAGCTTAAGGATCATCTAGTTCCAATCCCCCTGCCATGGGCAAGAACACCGTCCACTAGATGAGGTTGCTCAAAGACCCATCCAATCTGACCTTGAACGCTGCCAGGGATGGGGCATCCATGACTTCTCTGGGCAACACCCTCCTCATCACCCTCATGGCGAAGAATTTCTTCCTTATATATAATATAAATCTACCTTCTTTCAGTCGAAAGCTGTTATTTCTTGTCCTATCACTACATGCCCTTGTAAAAAGTCCCTCTTCAGCTTTCTCGTGGGTCCCCTTTGGATACTGGAAGGCTGCTATACGTTCTCCTTGGAGCCCTCTTTTCTCCAGGTTGAACTATCCCAACTCTCTCAGCCTGTCCTCATAGGAGAGGTGTTCCAGCCCTCTGATTATCTTCATGGTCCTCCTTTGGACCCTCTCCAACACGTCCGTGTCCTTCTTATGTTGGTGGCTCCAGATTCGAACACAGGACTCCAGGCGGGGTCTTGCCAGAGCAGAGTAGAGGAGCAGAATCACCTGCCTTGACCTGCTGGCCATGCTGCTTTTGATGCAGCCCAGGATATGGTTGGCCTTCTGGGCTGTGAGCACACCTCGTCAGGTCATGCTGAGCTTCTCACAAACCAACAGCCCCGAGTGCTTCTCCTCAGGGCTGCTCTCAATCCATTCTTTACCCAGTCTGTATTTGTGCTTGGGATTGCTTGTTGATGTCTAACCTGACAGATGTGTAACCTGTTCAAAGAAAATCTTTCACTGAAGCAGTCTTTGCCACTGGGTTTCACTACACTTACAGATTAAAAGACCCTGTTTTCTAGTCTTCCTTGCTCTAATTTAAGCCTGTTTTTTTTCATGGTAGTTCTCACAGTGGACACACATGAGGGCTGATGAGCAACTTCACATGTTTAAGTCCGTACCTCTGTAACTCCAGATCCTTCGTCAGTGTACTGCTGACCAGTTAATCCCTCTTTCAAACTTGCACATTTGATTTTGCTTCTTTAATTGGAGCCCTTTTCAGTTCTCTTTGCTGAATTTTATCATGTTGATTTCAAATGTTCCTCCCTGTTTCTTGGGATAATTTTTGACTCTGATCCTGTCCTTGTGAGAGTTTGTGATTCTTCTTGTTTTTGACAAGTCCGACAAATGCTAAGTAGGACTGACCCATGAAAATGAGTAGTTAATGAAAACTTTGAACAGGACGAGACACAGGACCACCCACTGTACCTGACCTGCTGTTTTTCCTGACAATGAGATTAGTAGTTTGAATGTTCAGCTATACTGTTTTCCTGTAAAATCCTAGTGCTGCTACAGTTACTATTTCTCATTATACTCAATTGTTATTTTCACACTTGTGCCATACAGATAGCTGTGACCTGAACCATGTTGTGTTAACCAATGCGCATACACTAAGCAAAACAATGCTCCTAGACTGAAAGAGCTTGCATTTTGAGTAAAGGCAACAAGTTGATAAAACAGGCTGTGAGAGGAGCAAAGTATGAAATTTTCTGCTTGGAAAATGGTTTCCAAACAATAGCATGTTCCATAAGTTGAGTGCTATTCTGAAGTAGTGCTGTTCAACCTAAAGAGCTGAAGTGCTGAATGTCACTAAAATCTCAATTTTTCACAAAAAAAAAAAGGTCTGAAGATGCTTCTTCTGATGTGCAAAAAAAAAAAAAAAGAAAAATAGTTCTTTTAGACATCACAATCATAATTTCATTTCACATACATGTTCACTGAATTTGTGCCTGTGCTGAGATTTTTATAAATGGCTTCAGTAAGCCAGTCTACTAATTTAATCATTCAGTAATGAAGGGGACTGTAGAATTAATCCCAACTCACCTTATCTTCCTTTCGTGAGCGTTGTCCTTGTTCTGAGAGGGAAGACACACTTTACATATGACCTCTATAGAAGCCATGTAATGTTTTTATCATCATTTTATGACACCAGTGAAATGGGTTTGCTCGTTTGTGCCTGATCCACGTGATTATACCACGAGTGTGTCTTACGTTTTTTATCCTGCTTTCTTAAGGAAATGAGGCTTTTGTGTTTGCAACCTATGTATGCCGTCCATCCCCAACTAATCACTTGGGAACCTGCCTGTAAGTCACCTAATGTGAAAGATGATAAGAACATTGGTAGTGCTGTTGGAGACATTAGAAAGTATAAATGTTTGGTGAACAAAGGAGAGAAGAGCATATTGTTACTCTCACTGAGAGAAAAGTATCAGCATGAGCTTAAATAACCTCTAGCAAGCAAAGACAGATGACAGCAAGGTTAGGGACAGTGCAACCATGAAGAAACCTGTAGTCTGATCTGTCACCAGTTAGACCCTTGAGACCCCAGTGACATGACAAAATCTACTGGAGAGCATGCTTTTCTTGTTCTCCTGCTTACAGAACAGTTTGCTCTCTGTGGTTTTCATGTGTGCTTTAATATATTAACACTCCGTAGTCTTTGTGAAGGCTAGCAGCTGCTAGCTCAGGGCCAGAAAGCAGAGACACCACTGCAAAGAAGTTTGAGCCCTGAGTTAGCAATGGGTGTACGTTCAGTTGAAGATACCAGAAAGGAAAACAAGTCAAAGAAATGAAGGTTCCTGAAAGGACCAGATACACAAATAAGCAGAAGTAGCACCTGCTCCTAAGCAAGAGCTCCACATGCCCTGTTTGACAGATAATGCTAGCACCCTCGTTCCTCTTGCAAGAGGCTGTCCACTGAAAGGACATGGCCAGAACAGAAAGACTGGCTTGACCTTGGAGAAGGGAGGGATTAAGGAGGAAACCTGAACTTCCAAGGTAAAAAAAAAAAAGAAGTCAGGGCTCAAAGGCTGCTCCAAGGAGTGACTGCAGCTTGAGGAAGTCACTGGGCACAGGTGCTGGCACAAACCAGTAAGAGAGTGAACTGTGATCTGGAAAAGTCAAAGTGGTATCTTTTTTGTTTGTGGTTTTTGTTTGTTTGTTTCAGAATAAGAAGGTTCTTTGTGCATAATGCATTTGGCACTGTTGCCATTGCTGTTGAAAAGCCAGCAAAGTTTTTGAGATAGGTAGCTTTCTGTTGGACCTGGGTGGAAGGCTTTAAATCACTTCATGTAGGCTACATGACAGTCTGTTTTGTCACAACATCAGCAGCCACCTTTTACTGCCATGAGCAGAATGACCCGCTTTGAAGACAAACTGAGAACTGGAAAGCTACACTTACGTGCAAATAACAGTGAAAGAAGAGTGAAATTTTTCATACAGAAGATGTTTTACATCCATTTCTGGCATGGTGCAAAAGATAATACCCCTCTTTGGGAGGGAAAAGATTTGCATTCTCCTTGGAAAACAAAAGTCAGCCTGGGATGGATGTGCCAGCTATGTTCTTTGCTGTGTGAAAAAGAAAGGAAATTTTCTGCTGCTCTTGAAGAGGAAACATTATAAAATGTTAATAATTTCATGTTATCTTGCTGGAACTTGTTAGGTTTTAGAGAAGGAAAATAGCATTGAATGCAAAGATAGTAATGATCATTTAACTTTTGGAATTAATTTTGCATGTCTTGTTGTCAAGAAGGAGAAAAAGCAACACATCTGGTAGCTTTTCACGTGAAAATGTGCCTGCATTCTTTTCCTGGTGGTTTGAGAACTACAGATTTTTGTGTTCTAGCAAAACGCATAGCATGAAATCAATCATTTTTGCAGACTAGCAATATCAAATAAAATCCTGGTCCTGTCATAAATACTAGGAAAGGCACAATCTCTTGAGATCTCACAGAAGCTGGGTGGCTCACTTGTCCATACTGTTGCTGTATATGGGCCTGGATGTAAAGTGGGAAGAACATTTGGGATAGATGTATTTGTGGCATAACCAATAACACTTGTTAATACTTTACTGCTGAGATCCAATCATCCAATATAATAATGTAATTCTACAGTCAGATTTGGGGGTGTTGCCCCTTGAGTCAGGCATATTACTCAATGTGAATAAGAGTGACAGAATCAGCCCCAGAGAGGGGTCCAGATCATGACTGGTGAAAAATGCTACTTGTTAAGGAAAGGTTGCAGTTTTGCTGGAATGGTCCATGTGAAAAAGCAGTGACAGCTTTAGTGAAGATGATGCATAGGCTGTGGTGAATTAGAAGATCTGCTTGAGAGTTATTTTGCTTCCTGACTAAAGATCTTCAAGTAACTTTAACAGCAGGCAAAAAACCCCAGTGGCCCTTAGCTTTTTTATTTTTTCCTGCAGATTTCTTGGATGATTCAGCAAATTGCATGAGGCTGTTTGCCTTACGCAACTTCATGTCAGGTTATACAGCTGATGTAGCCTGATGTAATTATGCTGGCATATGCAGAAAGTTCAACAAGAGGAAACACGTGTTTCTGAATAGCAAGATATTAGAGTAGAAATCTTGCTGCTTTTTTTTTTTTTTTCCTTTACTGTTGTGTTGGTTGGCAGAGAACAAAGATCTAGACTTTGTGATGACAAAGCTGTAGGATGGGGGAGGTGATGACAATGGAGTGACTGGGCAATTATGCAGTCATTGCCAGGGGAGATTCTTTGCCCTATAGTATTGAGAGATCAGTATTACCGAGACTACTCAGTATCACTGAGACTACTGCTGCCTTCCCGTGTCTCACCAAAAAACAATGGAAACCTGCTGAGTAGGTAGGACTTCAGTGCCTGCATTTGTCCCAGGGCCACATCTTAAGATCAGCCATCCTAAAATCACAAGAGCCTGTTGATTGTAATTTTAATGACATTTCTGTGGATGAAAACACCCTTTAGATGTCTAAGCTTTTCTGTCCTACTCAATGCACTTTCTGCCACCCTCTGCTCTCCTATATTTCATTCGTGCTCACTTACTGGCTTTCTCCAGATAGTCTTATAATAAGTGCTTCTGGTTTTGTGCTTTTTTTTTGTGGAGAACAAAACTGTTGAAGTTAGAAGCCATGTTATTTTCTTGCAGTGGCAATGAACTGTTCTTTAACTTTTTCTTCTTTATAGCCCACCATTAGCCCTCTTAGACACAGCTGCTTGTTCCTGTAGAAAAGAAATGTGGCAGAAGACATATGACTTTCTCAGTCAGGAGGCTGAGTGAAAAATAGAACATCAATCAAGAAATTAACCTGTGTGATTACTGGAGAAGGTTTTCAGTCACACATCACGAGGTGCTGTTATTCACAGTTTGCAGTATCAGTGACTTTATATAGATACTGATGAAAGCTAATTTTGGTGTTATTTCTAGCAAGTTCCATTTTGGGGTACACTTATCCAGCTAGGGAAGGGAATCTGAAGCTTGCCAAAGTCTAAATTAGCATTGTGCTGGTTGGTTTGTGATGTGTAGCCCCAAGAGTGACAGGGTTGCATACCTTTCTTTGAAAGAGTACATTGTAGCCTGACATTTTCACAGAATCACCGAATGTTACGGATTGGAAGGGACCTCAAAAGATCATCTAGTCCAATCCCCCTGCCAGAGCAGGAACAGCCAGATGAGGTTACACAGGAATCTGTCCAGGCAGGTTTTGAGTGTCTCCAGAGAAGGAGACTCCACAATCTCCCTGGGCAGCCTGTTCCAGCGTTCTGTTCAGTTACTTGGGTTTGTGTGTCTTCTCAAAAATGTCATGTATGTGGAAATAACAAATTGCATAGCTAAAATTCAAGGTTTGGGTCATATATAATGTGCAGAAGGTTTCCCTTGAAGCTCCATTTCAGGACCAGACATTTCAGGGTCAGACTGGTACATACAGCTGCTGGGACTGACTTCAGGCTTGGAGTCATAGGACTTCCTCATGCTAAATGAGGTTCAGGCAGCCTATTTTTAGGCCAGATTTTGACATATAACATGACAGTTACCATTGTTTGTGAGCTTCCGTAAAATAGGTGTGAACAGATGCATTAGGAACATGTATGTTGCTTTCCCCTCACAGCATAATGAAGGTGTGCATTCCTGTTTCCATACCCTTGGCTTCCTCTGGTAAAATCTCCTCTGCTATATGTGCATCCCTAAAAGATGTGTGGATACCTTTCTACCCCAAATGCTCTTTCCATTTCACATCCAGGACCAGGTGCCCACCTCACAAAACATTTGTCTCCACACCAGCAGCATGCAGGCCGGGAGCATCCCAGGGTGTGGGAGGACTCTGGCCCCACAGCTGCCAGCCCTCCTCTCCCACTTACCAGAAGATAAATGTTTAGGAGCTCAAATCTCATGGAAAATGCTATAAGAATAATGCCAAAGTCAGCATATTATTTTACGTGGGCACTGTTCCAGATGAGGGAGTCCTGCTATACCCCTGTATCCCAATGCCTGGCTGCTTAGTCCCCCTAGTATTGCTCTTTCCTTTCTGCTTGCATAAATGCTCCTGTAAGCCATACTGACAGGCTCCTCTCTGAGGGTGCTGTTGAAAACTGGGTCTTGAAGGTTTCATAAAACATAGCCAAAATTTCTGTCCTGTGTGAATCAGGAATGGATTTCCATACCAAATAAAGGCAAAAAGTTGAAAAAAAAATGTTTATCATTAAATGAAAAGTTCTGAATAAATGATTAATAATTACAATGCTTCAATTTACTCTGTTGAAAGTGTATCAACACGTTTCACTTTGAGTCATTTTGAAAATTAAACCATGCTTCCCAAGAGGAATAGTTTTCTCTCAGCAGTTGCTGTTCACATGTATTTTGCCCTTATTTTCTCTTGTGGGTTGGATTGTCTATAAGTCTGCATTTCCCCAGGCATGAAGTGGCCTTCTGTCTCACTGTGGTTGATGTTTATGAAATTTTTTTATTTTCTGAAAACTGTATTTTCTATTGAAGCCAGAATTCCTGTCCATGTCTATTAGTCATCCCCTCAAGCACTTTCAGAGCCTTTACAATGAGCCTCTTTTTTCCCCTGCTCTCCTACTGCCTCTTAGTCTTGTGCATGGTTTTGTCTTCTACAGAGGCCCTGTCATCCTAAGCACCCACGGTGCTATACCTGCTGTCCTGAGGGACGAAATCACATCTCATTGCTACTGTTGTTATAGAGTGCTGCATTATTATGGAATGTTTCCTACATTCAGTATTCTACTGACATGTCTAAATACTTTTGTCTACCTCTTTCTTAATTCAGAAAAAGTGCAGTGGGTTATCTTTAAAGACTGCGCGTGGGTATATTATAGTCACCAAAAAAAAAAAAAAATCCACAAGGTTAGACTCTCCCCTCCCCTTCAACAAATCTTTCCACCTCAGTTTTTCTTTTAACATCTGGTTTTCACTGTGGGATAATTCTTCACGAGACTGTGAAAAGGGGTTGGGCACACCTGCTTGCATTGGAGAGCTCAGGAGCACGCATCCAATACTCCAGTAGTTCCCCACTCCCCACAAGTCCAGTTCAGTTTTCTGTTCAGAGACTGAGCAGATGAGCTTTGACGAAGGAACAGAGTGGTGCAGCTGTAGCTCTCAGTCCCTGAACAGCAGGGTGGGACAGGCTTGGCACCCTCTGCTGCAGGCACTCAGCCACATGCATCCCCTTTCCCAGTCATCTCTGGGCAAGGATGCTCATCTTTAGGGTTTTTGGCTCTTGAGCTTTGCCACAGCTTCACACAGGCCAGATTTTCCATAGAAAGACTTGCAGAGGTAACCTAGGATCCCCCTGTGCAATCTGGAGTAGGCAGGTGTGGCCTGAAACTAGGGTTGCCTGAAGGTGACAAAAGGCTTCTTGATCATTTTGGGGGAAGTCTGCATGTCACACTATTAATTTTGCTGTTTAGGTTGGGATGTGGGACTTTCTTTCCATCCTGGTGTGTTGGCTTTTCTGTGGGGGTTGCAGCCAGGGACCGCACCACCCAGCAGATGACACCTAGGTCACCCAACACAACAAACGGGAAACCCCATTTGATGGTATTCTCTGCAATCATGTTGGTGTGGGACATGCTGATGAAGCAACTATTTCTGTTCCTGTCACTTCTCTGACATGTTTAGAATTTACAGATTTCTTCTTTTCTCCCCTTTTCTAGCTCTCAGAAACGTATGGAGACCATTTCACTAGCAGCCTCCGAAATTCTCACAGCTGCGTTTGATTACTCACTATTTCCCTAAATGCTACTTATAAGATTCTTTTTTTGCCAACATTTGATATTCACACCCAACTAGTAACTTAATTAAGAGCTCCACCCTGAAGTAATTTGAAATAAATTCTACTCTAGGTGTTATCATACCAAGATCAAATCTGTAGTCTCCCTCTGCAAAAGCTAGTATAAATTCCACGACACGGTTATCTTGATGTTAACTGAAAATATTTCTATGACCCATGTATAAGCTGAACCTTTTCACTTGTTCATATAGGATTTAGTAAACCTGTCTCTTGGCCACAGGTGGGGAAAATGCCCCTATTTATCTCCTAGCCACTTACTTTGTTATGCAGAAACCTCCATACATAAAACCTGCAGCAGGCAGCCGCATTCTCATGCCTATCTGTCTGGGCTTATTACTCTTTCACTCTGTTAGTGTAATTAATTATAATTAAAGAGTCATTTTCAAGTCATACATCAAATAGTACATCTGCCAGCACTTCCTGAACCTCCAGTAGCCCTGTCCTTACTGTGTCATTTCCAAAGGCTGCTGTGCAGGCCATGCAGATGATTTAATACCCAGTTTTCATGCAGATGTGTAATCCTTCACAGCATTTTAGCTACATCTGCATGTGATCTGATGGTGGTTTGGTAGCTCCTGGAGCTACTGCTGGCAGGCTTCTCCACAAGCACCCGCAGAGAACCAGGTGACCACATGATTGCAGCATGGTGTGGGCACATTTATATGAAGTTTAAGTTCATTCAACTATGCACTGTGCACTGCAGAGCTGGGTGATTTCATTCCTCCTGCAGCTGGTGCTCACTGAGGTGAGCTGGGGAGTTTGAAATGGCAGCTGTCCTGGCTAAGCTGAGGCTTCTCTGCAGCCCTTGCTGGGGGACAGCTTCCCAGCTTTTCCAGCAGCAGTAGCTGCATCCTCAGACCCTTCTGACAGTGCCACAACTCTTGGGATCCTTCTCAAGACACTACTTGGGGCTGCTGCTCCTCTGGACCTTGGCCTTACCCACGTGTGGCCCCATGGTGCTCTTTTTGTGCAGACCCATGACCTCTACAAGAGCTGGCAGGTGCACCTTCCACAGCCTATCCTCCTCTCCATGGTGGGACAATTTTCTAGCATTTATTTCCCTGTGGGACCTTCTCTGTTGAGAGGGTGGTTGCCACAATGCTTGACTTGCCTTATCAGCCTTGAGATGCCTCTTGGCCTAGTGTAGCCAGAAAGCATCTCTCTTTCAAACAAATACATTGACTTTTCCCAGTTGCAACTTCTGCTGTTCCAGTGTTTGGTTTGGGAAACCTGAGCTGAATGAGTCAGTGGAGCTGCTGTTCCAGGCCTTGCATATATATTTCAGCCACAGCTAAATAAATATCCTGATGGGAACTCAGTTTCCTCTTGCTCCTCATGTTCCTGGTGGGAAATATTGTCTCTGCCTCCTCAGATACCTCTTGGCCATCTCCTGCCTCCCTCCATTTTCTCTTCTTTCTCACCCTATATTTAATAGAAGAAAAGAATCTGAAATTAGGATGTTCACAAAAATGCAGAGCAAAAATAGCTTAAAGTAGAAGACCAGTAGGAAACTATGAAGACAAGAAAGGAGACCATGGAACGGAGAAAATTTTTTTATTCTGAGACACATTAAGCAAGTCTGCCTCTAAAGGCTTGCTCAATACCTGTCCCTGACATAATATCACTGTTTTCTATTCACTGAGCTCTTAGAATATCCTGGTTTGGAAGAGACCCAAGAGGATCAGTGAGTCCAACTCCTGTGCTATTGCTTAGCTATTGTTCAATTAAAACATACTTTGTGAACTATTGGGCCAATTAATATTTATTTAGAAGGATAAGAGGAAAATGCTCAGTGAACTTTTTCGCAGCTCCAGTGAGCTTGGGAAGAGGCTAAGCAGCAAAATACTGTGTCTTTCCCTACTTCACATGTCCTTCGAATACTGCCTCAAATCCTTTGAGATGCAGACAGTCTGTAGCTAAAACTGTTTTTACCAGTGAAAGAAAGAAAAAAAAAATAATTGTGGAAGCAATACAGTCCTTCAAGTGTTCGTACTCAGTCTTATTCTGCAGAAATGAGTCCAGATCTGCCTGTAACCTTCCTGTTTGTCTGACAGTGGCACATGCTATGAACAGATGTTACCTTTCATTGAGGAGACACACTCAAAGAGGCAGATTTTAAACAATAGTCTCTATTTTCATAGCAACAAATGCAGGCATCAGGAACTGTAGGATCTTGACATAAGCTAGACATCTAAATATGTGATTGTGCCTGCAGGCAAACTACTCAGACATTTAAATTGTAGGAATTATATCATAGTTGTTTGTGGGTACAAAAATGGATAGGTAAAGCATGATGAAGACCCAGATTCCAAGTTTCCACTTTATTTGCCCATTGAAGGTTCACTCTCAGTTTTTCCATTCTCATGTTATGCAGCTGGGGCTCTAGCCCTCATAAGTATACTGAACCATTATGTAAGCCATCACACCAGAAGACTGACAAACCTAAAACTACACTATTCCACTTACCTTGCAGGAATGTTTTATTGATGGCCAGGCAGTGGTATTTGACCCTTAAGGAGGTTATCCATAGCAGGATGAAAGGAATGCACCACATGCATTAATAAAACTGTGTGTAGCTCAGACATGATATTTGCATGGAGTAGCATGGACCTTTCAAAAAACTCCCTGGGATGACCACAAGAGACTGCATTGTGCTTCCTCATGTTCATATTTTTGCAGAAGTTGAAACCACCTTGTGTTCATGGGTTTTCTGGCCTTTGTTTGTTAGCTGTCACTACTGTTTAGTGTGCTAACTAGACTGTCTTCCTTCACCACTTTCCTCAAACCTTATATTTCTAAACACAAAAATCTGTCCACTTCTGTTGGTAACTGTCCTGGTAACATTTCATAGCAACATATGGACTTCATATCAGAAAAAAAGCTAGTTGATTGGTTTCAGAGAAGAATGAAGTATAAACTAATGACACTGACCACACAACACTGGCACCTACAACACAGCAAGATGCCACATACTGCTTGCAGGAGAAATGCATAGACAATTGCCAAAAGTGTGGTGGTATCTTTCTTCATATCAATACCAAGGAAGAACCATCAGTCCTGCCATCTGCGAGTGCATTTCTGTCCGAAGCATTGGTGTTCAATACGTGTTGGTGCATGGCGTTCAATAAGCATTGCTGGCTCCTCACCTGGCAGTCCTTTTAGGTACAGGGCTGGCCTTTGATGCTAGGGAATGGGATGTATGCTCCAGGTGAACAATGGCGTGTTGCCAGGACCTCACAGACCTCAGCACATAACCTCTACCACTACCAATTTATTATCACCTTCCAGTGAACTGAATAATTTGTGTTCTCTGTATGTTCTGATTTCTGGCTCTGTTTAAGGGCTGTGAAAGAGCTAGCAGAGCCTTCTCCTCTCTCCTCAGCTGATCTCACCTCACTCCTTTTCTCCTCTTTAAAATGCATGTCATTTTGTGTTGCAGACTAATTCCTCCTAAGGTGTGGAGGTGTCTGTGTCTGCAAAAGATGTTTTCTGTATTGACTAGGATAGCTTGATGGAGTGAAAGTAACCTCTGGAGAGATCTGTTAGAGAGAGTATAATGTATAGTCAGTGCTAGCAAGATCAGCAAGGAGAAAGAATAAACCCAAGGGAGGTAATCAGTGTTTTGTGTAGGTGTTAAAACTGTCTGATGACTAATGACTCACAGGTAGCAATGTGAAAATTTCCTACTCCTGAAGGTAGCAATAATTACATTAAATAAAATCAGCTCTTTTTCTGAATATTATGGTTTGCAATGTCAGGTCAGGTAGCTCAGTTGATGCTTAGGAAATATGAAGTAAAATAATGAATCAGAAGAACTCATATGGATGAAATAAGACTCCACTGGCAAACTCCATCTCTCTAGAGCAGCACAGGTAAAGAGTCACCAGAGGCAGTTTAGTTTTCTCATTGCTAAATATGGTCAGTTCTTTGTTTCCCGAGGACTGAGTTATTGCCCAGCTTTAATGACTTTTGATGCTAAATAATAGTGTGAACATTGCAACTGGGACTGCCCATCAGAAATTAGTCTTTGCATTATTTTGCCGTCCTGCCTCTTGGCTGGGAATATTAATGCACCTATTTCAGTGAGCTGTGTAATGCATTTCGTTTGGTGCCCTGGGAGCCAAGGGGATGTGGCCAAGACTGAGAACAATGGGAATCAACTGCAGTGGTGACAGCAGTTTTTCAGCAATTCAGTCCCTCTCCTGTCCCATGGAAGATTTGCAACACGCACGGGAAAAGGGAGGTGACAATGGAGAGACTATCTCCTATTTGCCTCACCTCTCTTAGGAAATCATTCCTGTTAAGTGTGTCAGTGTTAAGGTATTTTTCTTTTGTCTCTGCTAACCATCTTCTACTGTATTCATAAAACTGAGACTGTGTCATGGAAGTGAGGTAGGTGGGTTTTTTTCTTTTAAAGAAAGCAGCTGTACTCTGTGGATTTTGATTCTTCCCTTTCCTTCAGATATGTCCATGTAGTTTGATTGTTGCTTGGGTTACAGCAGTGTGTTGCTTTGTTAGACAAGCCAAAAAATATCTCTTTACCCCCGCTTCCCCAATGTTCTGAGAAGAAACTACATAGCTTTATAAGCAATGTTAAGCTTAACTGACAGTACTATTAAAGGTAAGATTAAATACAAGAAATCCAGTGCAGTATGTCTGGCCATAAACTGCTGCTTCAATTCCACTAGTTGCTGTAACAAAGTTTTGTTAATAAACAGCAGCCCTGCAGAACTATTTAATTACACTCAAGGACTTGCCTGGATTTGGAGCTGCTTCATTGGTCAGATAAGTGTCTTAATGGTTTTCAATATAAGAATAACTCAAAGCGTATCATAGCTGTCTAGCAGCCTTATTGATTTCCATTAGATATTTGCTATAGCAGCTTTATGCAAACTGGTTTTGTCCTTTGTTTACAGGTCCTGCTATCTGATTCTGCCAGTTTATATGCCCAGTAAAGCATGCACACCACACACTCCAATAATGTACAGAACAAAAGGACAAAGTACAAGTGGCACAAGATGGCTTAAGCTGCAAATGAGGCTGACGTATGGTAAATGCAATTTACAGCAAAACATGCACCAGAAATTTTCCAGGGGGCTGTGTAAGTAATTAATAAATAATCAGTAGAAGAGAACTTAGACGAATGTGTGTGCCCGAGATATGCACGCGTGTCACTTGCTTCTGTACATGCCCGTGCTACTTGCAAGGCAAATCCAGCTGGTGTGCAGAGCAGCACAGGGCCCTGTCTGCACCCCTCCCCACCCCTCTGGCTCCTTGCCGCCCTGTAGCAAGCATCACCCAGATGTGCCTTCACCTCACCTTCCTCATATTCCCACCCCACTCCTTGCACACCACTGTGTCACCTTACAGTACTTAAACCTCTTGTGAAACCAGGTGAAAGGAAAACCAGGCTCCTTCCTGAAATAAATTTCTGTGGCAGGGAAGTCATCTGGGCAGCTGCAAGTTTGGGTTCTAAATGCACAGATTTGAATTGCCAGAAGAAGCCTATAAGGAGGCACACATATGTACGTGCTTCTGTGTGTTTTTAGGTGTGTCTGAGAGAGAAACACAGTCAAAAGATGAAGAAACACCACAAAAGTGTTCAGAGAAACTAGTGAGTAAAATCTGGAAGTTTTGGGCATGATACCAGCCAGAAAACACACTTGAGACTCTGAACAAAGAAACCGCTTTCTATTTTTGGATTTTTCTATTTTTGGATTTCTAGTGCCCTTTTCAAATAAATAATGTTACAGCCATACCTGATTCATTATCCAGTTCTCCTCCTGGTGGAACGAATTTGCAAGGTCTTGAACATCAAGAGCCTAGGTCATACATTCAGACATCAATGAAAGCTTGGAATGTATCTATTGATAAAACAGTGAAAATTCAAAGACTGGATAAATTTAGTTGAGAAAGGTGATTACGAATCTTTTGGGAAAAGGCTTTAATGTGCAATTTCTCATAAATATTACAGCTGTTTATAATGACTTTACATGCAACTTTTTTGAACGCTTCGTATTTTGAAACTTCCTACCTTTTAACAGAGAAAATAAAATCACATAAAACAATGATCTAACTTTTGTGTGTGTGTGTTCTCCTTTCTGATCTCATCCTTCACCCCTGAAAAAACTTCATTATGTTTTGAGGGTCTTGTAAGGTTAGTTGTTTCTTTTTATACTTATAGTTACTTTGTTCTGTCTTACTTCATACAGCTCAAGCCTTCTGTTGTCCTTAGAGATGTAGATAACATATTCCAACATTGTGCTTGGTTTTGTGGGCACTGGAGATATTTTTAAAAGAGAGGGAAACATTTCAACAGGCATAATTTTCAGGGCATGCTGTTAATTACCATGGAATTGTTGAAGTATTTTTTTTCAGCTACATAATGCTACCACTACAAATGAATGATTACATAGCATTTTCTGTCTATGTGTTGCCACTTAGAGATTTCATGATGCTCCTATAAGTTTGACTCCTGTGTCTCTATTTTACAAGAAGATTGCTGCAGAGATTCATGCCAATTGTCCAGGCATCCACTAGATTTTCTGTTCTTACTTTTCAGATTCTTAACTACAGATGGCTAGAGCCTGATGTTTTAGAAGAGCTGAGAATCTGCAACTTCAAAGAAAGGCAATGGATATTATAAGGACATTTACTACATCTCCATACACAAAGGTCCAAGTATCTTTAGCTTATTACTTTGGAGTTGAGTGACTTCACTTTATGTTATGGCTGCAACCCTGATTTTGAGTTCAATGTTTTCCCAACTACCTTTCCTCTGAGCTCTTTGGCAGAAGGAAAATTCTTCAGTCTTTTTCCAATTACAATTTTGTCAGCTCTTATGTTACTATTGGTTCTTGCTTATGTGCAAGAACAGTTATGCTCTGTGCCTTCATAAAATGTTGCATGCTAATCAGATAATTAAGTGGAAAATAATTCCAGTAAGTGAACCTCCAAGACAAATATTAAGATATAAAACCACCTTCAGAGTTAATCAGTCTTCATTTCTTAAGTTTCTGTTTTCCTTTCTCTGAGAGCCTTTGTGTGCTGGACTGACTATCCAGTAAAGAAGTATTTAATATTCAACAGTGTGATTGCAGGCAAAATATTGTGAAGGTGAAATGCAGAAATCAATCAAGAGAAGAATTAACCCAGATTGACAGTATATAAGTAGATTGTATGAGATCAGTGCCAATGATATAAACACAATGGCATTTTCCAGCCTGCATGCCAAAGGAATGCTTTGGAAGACTTGTACACAGTTTGTGTTTACAGTCTACAAAAGGTTAATGTTTCCTGATGCCTGTGAGTGCTGTGGGAAGGCTGGCCAAAGCTGTGCTCCAAAAGGCAGTCCCTACATGGGTAAAACAAGATGTTCTCATGGTCCGAAGTGAACTTTCTCCATATGTTGGTGTGCTTCTAGGTGTCTAAGAGTCTGCTGCAAACCAATCGTGTGCTTTGTAAGCGCACCAGTAATCT
This sequence comes from Patagioenas fasciata, assembly GCF_037038585.1. Classification (NCBI taxonomy): domain Eukaryota; kingdom Metazoa; phylum Chordata; class Aves; order Columbiformes; family Columbidae; genus Patagioenas; species Patagioenas fasciata. The sequence goes on from NC_092560.1 coordinate 35,178,927, forward strand.
CATAGAGGCATGTGTCAGCACCTCGAGCCAAACATGATGTCAGGGTCATAATCTGAAACCCTCACCTCAGCTTTAGTGAATGCTGAGATAATAGCAGCACATGCTTTTACATGAAATGTGCTGTAGCCTAGTGAATGAATAAGCTCTCAAGGCAACACGATCTACAGACAGTGTGAAGTTGAAGCATAATATTTTCATTCACTGCCCATAAGGGAACTTGCCATTTATTATACATTGTGAACAGTTTTTCCTTAAACTGCCTAAAATATCTGTTGGAAACACTGGTGAAGAGCTCCTGGACTTCAAGACTTGTTAATACTGTTAATGCTGTTAATGCTTGTTAATACCTAAGGAGATAAAAATGAGTCATAGCGAACTGACTTTTCACAGGGAAATAAATTATGATTAATTTAACTTCCTAATTTAAAACTGATGTAAAATGCCACTGTTTTGTAAAATGCCCATCAGTCCCTGATACAGTGTTGACTTACCATTCTTTTTATAGGCTATATGTACCATGATACCAGAAAAAAAAGGCAAAGCAAAGTGAAGCAAAACAGATTTGTTCCTCTAGGACAAGGTGATTCATGTGTTTTAAGATGTAGAAGGCAGTTAGTGTACAGAATATAGAGAATAAATAATATAGAATACCCAAATTTTGTATACATATATATGTATGCAATATGTGTATGTATATATGGTTACAAAGTGGACTAAAAAAGTAAAGCAAAACTCTGTTGAACTAGAGCACCAAAATATTTGTGAAAATAGAGTGAAGAACTACACTGGTGGTTAAATGTAACAGCAATTTTCTGGGGTGAGAATTCACATGGGGTTCAAACTCCTTGAATACTTAAAATCCTTCCCTTGTTCACATGAACATGGATGCTCAGCCATTTTTGAAGACTTTGACAGAAGAACTGGCTCAAGATTTTCAGCATTTTAAACAAAATGAATCATGAAGTGGTAGCAGGAGGATGGCTAAGAGGGGCTTTAGGAGCTAAGGGTGCTCAGACAGGCAGTGAAAAAGCTCAGAGGTGCATTTTGGGTCATTTATGATATTTCTGGTCTGGATTGGACCCACAGCTTGATTTTATATACAATCTTAACAGATTGTGAGCCCTTGGAAAGGTTTAATGATGTCTGCAAAAGTTTTGAGCTTTTGGATACTTACCTGCTTCAAATAGCCCAAAATTCAGAGTTTTCAGAGCATATGATGCTCCATATCGTACCTGTCAGAGTATGCTCTGCTGCTTGCTGAAGAGATATCTCTCATTAGGAACAACTACTGGAACATAGTCAAAATGAGTGTTTCCATAAAAAAAAAAAAAGAAGAAGAGTTAAGCTATCAGTAGTTATAATGCCTTCAAAAAATCCAAGCAATTTTGTCCCCAATTAAAATTTCATAATCATATATATAGGGTCATACTGAATGTGGGACTGATATGAGATCAGCAATTCAGTGGAGACGTTTAGCTGATTTGTGTTTGTAATACAGCCTTCAAGCAGTCAAAGGTACTGACAATGCATGTTGCCCTTATGACATACTCAACACAAGTGTTTTTTTGTTGAAGGATCTGCACGTGCGCTCTTCAAAATGTCTCTATAACAAGCTTCTCTTTGTATACATTGATACATGAAATTTATGACAACAGAACCCACAAACTTTTCCAGGGACTGAAACCTGTGGTGCAGCAGGTATTCAGAAACTTCAAATCATATCAGGTTAAGATGAGCAGAAAGTAGTATGAAATCCACAGTTCTTAGCATACTCACCTCTTTTTTTCTTGCTTCCTGCATACTGCAGATTGCTTCCCTTGAGTGTCTTAAATTCAAAAAAGGAAAAACAAACTATAACTTACTGTCATTAAAAATGATAGGGAACTTCCTGCAGGTCAGAAACTATGATTTATCAGCCAAAATAGAAGGCACTCAAAGCTGATTTGAGGAAAAATGGATAAGTTACATTGTTCTTAGAGGAAACTCATAAGGGATCAAATAAGCTTGTAGAAAGTAACAGGAAAAGGAAACTTCCTTTTTCATTGATGGTGACAGCTGCTCCAGTCTCCTGCAGATAGCCTATTCGCTTTACGGTAATATCTGTGAATCCTGGCATGATGCATGAATTTCTCATATTTTGTGCTGTACAAACACAGAATAAATGAAGGCTGCTGTCCCTTAGACTTTACAAATGCTGAAAGGATTTACTGGGAGGTGGAGAGAAGTGTGCTGTAGCTCAACTAGGAGCATTACCTGGTGCAAGGTGAGAGTTTGTGCATCACCTGAAAGGAGGCTGTAGCATGGAGAGCATGCAAGCTGCAACTGATAGGACAAGACGAAATCGCCTCAAGTTGTGCCGGGGTGGGGGGGGTTAGATTGGACAACAGGCAAATATTCTTCACAGAAACGGTTGTCAGGCATTGGAACAGGCTGCCCAGGGAAGCAGCAGAGTCACCATCCCTGGAGGGGTTTAAAAGGTATATAGACGAGGTTCTTAGGGACATGGTTTAGTGCTAGAGTTAGGCTAGATCACGGTTGGCATCGATGTTCCTGAGAGTCTCTTACAACTGCAATGATCCTATGGTTCTATCAGGGGATGTGCTCGCTTCTGCTCAGCTGGGGGCAGCTTAAACCTCTGCAATTTATCTATTCAGATGGGAAACCACTGCTCATTTCTCAAAGGAACTAAATTCATTAGGCATATAAAAAATATTTAGTACCCTAACTTTAAAAAACCATTACATTATAGAGCATGCATGGTATAGTAAAAAAAGAGTATGACCAAAAGATGAATTGTACACAACTGATCGGAATCAGCTATTTTAACTGCTCCAAATGAAAAGAGATGTAGCCACAGAGGCACGGTGAGAAAGGAATGTTGTACTTCGTGCTTGTCCCAGACAGGGACACTTGCCTGTGGGGTTGCTGGGACTGTTTTGACATCCCCTAAGATCTTAAAGGGCATTGTGGATTTTTATTCTTAAAGATCAGGCTTCTGATAATTTTGAAAGTATGGAAAGTCTTCTGTACTTCGCTAACTGGTGAGATTCAGTGTTAAGAAGTCCACCAGTGCTGGAATGTTATGTAGGAAATTGCTATTATTCATCCACTGTCCCCTGGATTGATTTAACAATGAGAAGTTATGTGGAAAACAAAAAAAACCAAACAAACAGGTAAAAACCAAAACCAAGCTAAAATCAACCAAACCAAACAAAAACACCCCACTAACAAGTAGTTGCCTTCATCAGTTCAGAGGAAATATTGTAATTATTTGGAACAATGGAGTAGCATCTATACATGTAAAGATGGCCTGCTTAATGTGTGGGAAAAAGCTCTTTTTAATGTAATTAAGCTTACAGAAAAAAAAAAAAAAAAAAAGATTGTTGCTATCCAGGTTACTTCTTTTATCCTCCACCAGGATACAGTACTTCGCATCTGACTGACATGGCTTTGAACTTGTTTATCATCTACATTTTAAAGCCAAAACCACTGGATGCTGTATTTTAAAAGGAGCGTTTCCTGTTATTTTACAAAGCAACTTGCAAAATCTAGCACTGTAATAATGCCGAGTCAAATATTTTTTAATATAATTAGTGTTTGGCTATATAATTATTTGTATTTAATTAGGATTCTTTGTATTTAATTAGGATTCCATTTGGTCAGACACTGAAGCAAGTGGCTATAGAAAAAAAAAAAATCATGTATCTACTAGAAAACTGCATATGGCAAGACTAAGAATACACCTTGAATATTAATGAAAAATAAGTAATAGACTAGAAACCACACGTACGTACTATGTTGAATTAATTAGAAAAGACTTTTCATGTTTGTTTATTTGAACTTTCATTTGCATGTATTTCTGGAATGTGTTTTAATTTCCAAGGCAACAGTCATGCAGAAATGAGGTGACATATATGGGGGTGTGGGTGTTCATGTGCAAGAGGGGAGGACAAAGGCTGGAGAACTCCTGGTGAGGGTAGGTGTGGAGGGTTGGGCGTGCCTACCCATGGAGGTATAGAGTCGCAGAATCACTTGGGTCAGAAGTGACCCTTGGAGATCACAAAACTCATCAAATGTCCTCCTTGCTGCACAGGATTCTGCAAACAGCAGTTTTGCATTAACCTTTTTCAGTGCATTTATAGATTTGCAAAGATTTAGCTTACCCCCTTTAGCCTTCTCATCTCCAGACTGCAAAGCCCCAGCCTTTTGAGTCTCTCCTTGCAGAGGAGATACTCTTCCTCTTTACGTTGGCCAACAACCTGCTACTTTGGCAAACCAACATTTTATATAGGGGAGAAATTATGCTGTCTTTCCTCAGTACTGTTTCTAGTGATGCTTAATATTTTATCATCTGTTTGGACTGTCAGTGCATGCAGAGCTGGTCATTTCAGGGTACTGTCAACAGTGCCCTCATCACCTCCTTTCTGTGCCCTGATGGCTAGGTTAGGATTCAACATGAGTTTGGGGTCAACACAACTTAGGTATTGTTGCCTAGATCCTTTGCGCTTATTCAGACTGAAGCTCATTTGACCTTGCTTTTGTACAGACTTGTTAAGTCTTTCCAGACTGCCTTTCCAATGGGAAGGCATTTCACTATTCCAAAGAGTTTAGTAGCCTTTTTATTGCCTTTTCTAGGTCTTCACTGATGGTGTTGAATCATCTGGTCCTTGGTGGCATCCTGCTCCTCACATGTCTTCTCTGTGGCAGGTTATCATTAAGCCCTTCCCTTTGCTGTTTGCCCTTTACCTAGCCCAAAAGACCACTTCCTCCAAGCACCTGGAAACTTTCCATTGATAACCCATTTTTCTGTCTCTACAGAAATCTGTTTTACCATTTGAGTAACTTGGACCTCTCCAAACACATACTGTTCTGCTTTCATCCACCTTTCAATGGGTACGTCTGCTCTTCATTGTATTTTCATTGCTGTGATTTCCCCAGTTGTGCGAGTCACCCAAACATGGGTAAAGCCAGGGCAGAGCTGTGTAGCCTGGCTATTGCTGGAATGTGTGGACTCTTGTCTCTCCTCAGCAATTTATTGGCAGTGTGTCATCAAGCACTCACAGTATTTGACAGTTCCAGCTTATAAGTCTGACAGCACCTCAGGGTTTAACGGTGCTGTAGGTGAAAGGGCTATGGTTATTATACTTTAAATAATTACGTCCTCACAAAAATAAGTGGGGCAAACTCATATTCCATTTAATGTACAAAAATGTCTAGTTTCACCTAAGACTCTTTTTGGTTTACTCTTTTTTTACCTGCTTTTAAGAACGAAGAAGCTGGACAGCTGAATCTTGATTCTTCTTTGTCCTGTAAAACTGTATGTAATATAAAGTAACCTTACTAAACACTTGCCTTACAACCTACTTCTCCTCCTATGTTTCATAAGACATTTTCTCTGTAAGGGAGATAGCACAGGACTGCAGAGAGAGAGAAACTCGGGTGATCATCCAGTGTGGAGTCTGAGCAGAACTTAGGTATTTTGCATTGTAAGTGCACCTCTGAGGACCCCTGCACACTTTCCTGTGATACATCTTATAGGTTCTCCTCTGTACATGAATGTCATGTATATATGCATGCTATTGGCACACCACTTGCAAGTCTGATGACTGATGGATACTGAATCAGATTAAAGGAAAGAAGTGTAAATGTCTGTTCTGGTGTGGCCATCTGAATTTGCTGGGACACCTACTTCTTCTGTTTCACTAACATCTCAACCTTAAAAACGGCAGTGGGTTGCTCCGGGGCCCATCTCTCCCATCCACCTTTCCTCAGCAGTGGTTCCAGAAGACCTTGCAGCACTTGGGAAGGGTCAGGCCTGGTGAGATTACAAACAAGTCCTCCAAAGGCCCATTCAAGAAGAGTATGTTAGTTTCTGTGCCTTATCTTACTTACTCACTGGCAAAACAATTACAGAATCTATGGCAGTGAGGGCTTTCCTTAGATGAAAGACAAACACTTGGATGGAGAACACAGAAATGCTCCAGTTGTAAATGACATTGGAATAGATGCTACTATACTGTTTCTCTGTTCACTGTATGTCTCTTTCCATGCCAGATTATAGAAATGGCATAGTACTATTTTGAAATTATTTTCGAAGATCACTTTATAGCAGTGTGTTGGTGAATGAAACATCCAGACATCTTATTTTTGGCTTCCTTCCATTTCTGGGTGTGTTGCTGTTTTTACATTTTGTGTAACACCTGCTCACTTCTTTGGGTGAGTGTTGTACAAGACAGTGCTGAAATGGCAAAATAAAATTTGTCTACTCTGAGTGAACAACTTTTCTGCATTTGTATTTAAATTGAATATTTTTCTGTGTTCATAAACAATAGACTCCATATTTACTTTCTCACTTTATTCTGTAAATACCAAGACAAGTTCTTATATCAGTACTAATATATATATTTAATCAGCCATTTTTCAGTAACGGAAATGTTAACTAGCCTACCTACCTTTTTTAGTCTTCATTTAGTTCCTAATGTTATGGTGTGTGAGTTCCCGTTCATAACCTAATGGTTTCAAGGAACATCCATCTTTATTTGTTTCAGTATCATCCATCAACTGCTAAAGAGATTGGTCCCTTCTAGTCTTCATCGGTGGTATTTCAATGGAAGATGATAAAAATTCTGGTCTTCAGCAGGTGAAAATTATATTTCAGGAATGGAAATGCATGTATTTCTGCCTAATTAATGACTTTTTAAAATTACAGTAGGTAGAAAGAACAGTTCAGACAAAATTCAGTTCTGAATTTACTACTTTTCAAGGTGTATGCTTTGGATTAGACATTGACCAAAAAGAAGGGGATGTTCTTGACCATAGCATAAATCCTGCAATACTCAACACTTATGCACTGAAAGAAGGTACAAGAGTCCATTTACTTTGTCTGTAAACAAAAACGTTGCTAAGAGCAAAATTTTCAGTCCCAGTGTGTGTTCTTCATGCAGATCCTATAGCTGCAGTGCTTCTGAGTAGATTTTAAGCCTTACATCTACAGTTTGGACTTGGCCATTGCTATCAGACAGCTAAAGGGCTATTAACCCATGATCCTTTTCCAACTCTTTTGTGTAGTAATTTTGTAACAAGTGCTGAAGCTGTGACTTGTATGGAGTTGTGGTAGTGAAGCAGGGAAGTGTGAATCTGCAAGGCACATGGTTGAGCGGAGGTTCCAGGCATGAGTGTGGCCCACAGAATGGCTGCCAAAAAGCTCTTTCTGGACTACTGAGGCAGATGCTCATCCAGGCTCAGAGACAAAAGAACTAGCTAGGAGGCACTTTGGCCATCCTTTGCCCTAAATTGTGGGTATGTGGTAAGTCTCTAAGGTCACTTGAGGTGTTTGAATACAAACACAAGCAGAAGAGGTGTATGGAAGGAGGTGTAGAAGTACTTGAGATGATTTGCAAACAGCATAGCTTCTTTCATCAGCAGTAATTCTTTGAGAGAACAAATAGGGTATGATAGTTGAGTCATAATTTAGAAACTGAACCTGCAACTCCCCATTTGGGATGTTCAGAGTTGACAGCTTCCACTGCTCTGTTCAATCTCTTGTACCGTATAAATTTTTCTCATCTCTGTCTTCTTCAGTTTAAGTGCTATTTCATATTATAGCAAAAGATTTATGCAGGCAAGGTGGATTTGAATTAATGCATTCTTATTTATCTTATTAGACATACCAGGTTAGTCTGGTATGGTGAAACTTTGGACTAGTAATGTTTATTTTTTTCACAATTTTCCATGCATCTTCACTTATTTAACTTTATTTTCATGTCAAGATGTAGCATGTTGTTGAATATGAGGTAGTGGGCATATAGATTTTCAGGTTGCTTAACTCCCCTTCTGGGATATAGGTACCATATTTCATGTTTTCAGAACATCTCACTGATAACACAAATATTTTTTAGATGTTTGCAATTTCATGTAAGTTAATTTTCCATTGAAGACTTCTAAACAAAGTTTCCTTCTTTACAGTGACTATGAAAAATGCTCAAGCCCTTTATAGAGACCCATTTTGGAACAGATTTAAGATAGACATCTCTTAATTATGGACTTCATGTATAATTTCTGCTGCTGTTTCAGTATATAAAGACTGTTCATACATTACATACATACTAATTGTGTATGCATCCCTGCTTTTCATACTGGAGTCACAGCAATTCATAATTTTCTAAAATTGATTAGGCTTATTGTGTGCTTTCCTTTCCTTTTAGCTTTAGGATAAATATGCCTACTACCTTGACAGAAATTTATTGAAAGTGATGGAGACACTTAAAATGTACATTCACTAGACATAAGTAGAAAACATTCACCATAAAAAAAAAGGCAATTAGATCATAAGTCATATGTCAACCTACACTGAATATACTTTGCCCAGCAGTTATTTTTGCTGCCAATAAAAACCTGCTCATCCTGAACAGTAACGATAGTGCATTCTCGACTCTATGAATTTTCCAGAAGTCCTTTAAAAACAGACATTCAAGTTAAAAATATTTTGAAGATTCTTCAGAAAAAAAGATTATCCCATAAGAGTTTCTTATTGAATACTGCCCACTTCTATGTGGAGTGCACTCTAATCATCTGTCTTTGCCCCACTTTCAAGTTGTGTCTGCTGAATAATAATAATAATAAAAAAACCCAACACACATAGCAATGAATTGGAAGGGGAGGAAAAAGAACTGGGTTTGGTATTAGAACTAATCACTTCCTCAGTCAGTCCTCATGAGTGTTTTAGATGAGTCTGAATCAGAATAGTCATGTATTTTGGCTGTTGAAACCTGCAGGTCAATTTAGCCTGTCTGGTACGTACAAATTAAGAAAGCAGAAAATAAAAGAGCTGACTGATGGAAGAAGGCAGAGCATGTGTTTGCATATGTGACAATCTTCAACTATTTCAGGGAACAGTGCATTTCTATATTTCTTGCTGAATTTAAGTCCAAGTTGTACTACAGAACGAAGACAAAATTATGGCTTGCCTTACCTCTAGGAGAATTAGGTGACTGCCTCTAGTTCCTGTATGCCTGTTATGCATGGTACCACTACCACTATTGTTAGGATACCTTTCTTGGTCACTTGTGAGCTGCTATGGGTCACCTGTTGCTGTTGTAAGACCAGCAGGCCCAGAGCACACATCTGTAGGGCCAAAATTATTGATTGCTTCTTAACTGTCCAGATGTTTTCTCATTATGTTAGAACAAGGTGTGATTTCCTCTTTATCCATGAACCCTGTTAACCATGCCGTGGGCTGGTTATGCTGTAATTGCCAAGGATCCCAGGACATGTAGCTGCTGCAAGTATTTCTGTTAAATCAGAAGGATGCTCTTGTTCGGGCTATAAGGTGACTCTGACAATGTGTTTTTACACCTATTGCATGCAAAGCACCCCGTTACTGTCCATGAGAGATCTGCACATGGCTGAGTTCTCTCAGCTGTGTGTCTGGAAACATCTGAAAAGAGAATGATGCCCTTTGCAGCTTTGGAGTGCCATGTGGGATTATCTGTAAATGTGATTGCATGATTAATTTTGTTTGTTTGTTTGTTTGTTTTGTAGGGTGCATAACTTGAGTTTCAAGGCCACTTGGAGCCAGGAAGAAGTCTGCCCCTGGTTTTGGAATCATTACTCTATTGCATTTTTGACCATACTTAGTGTAATGAAGACCTAAAGCACATCTGGGCTGTCAAGGAGAGAGTGATAGGAGAAACAAGGAGATAAGTACAGGCTAAGTGACAGGAGAGCCTTCTGCACTGGCTAGCAAACAGCCTGAGGGGGAATCAGGATGGATGTCTGCAACATGACAACGGTGACTGGAGACTGGTCTGCAAATAAGAGATTAACTCTGGAACCCAGATAACCTTACTGTCTCTGATAGAGATGATTAGATATTTCAGCCATTTCCTGCTATATACTGTACAGCCTAGACAAAAGAAAGTATAATTCATGACATGAATAATCTTGACTTCTATTCCTCCCAAAGCTATTTAAGCCAAAGCTGCATATAACAAGCAGCTCTTATTTGAGAAAAAAAGCACACCAATTAAAAAAGCCCATTCACCATATGACAAAATAGAATCCACTGAATCAACTTGAAATGTCAATGCATTATTGGCTACTGATTTTGGTACTATTATTGTTGTGATTGTTATGTGTGTTATGTTATTTTGTGTGCATTGCAACTGCAAGAAAAAAGCTGGTGTTTCTATGTACCACCTAAAAGAATATGTTCATTTCTTTTTAGGCAAAATGTTGATAAACAAAACAGTGTAAAAGAAACACAGAAATACTAAGCCCTAGTGTTTCATGTTCATGTTGGTTGTATCCAGCTTTCTGCAGTTAGGATGCTGTGGCTTAGCTACTGTCGGAGGGATCAGGGTTCCCACAATTTAATAATTGTCTGAGATTTTAATTCCTTTTTCAAATAAAAGAATGGAATTCTTGGAGTGTTTCAATCCAGAGACTGTGACCTAGTAATTTCAAATCACTCAAAGTGGCTTGTTGTGAAGCAGTAAAAAAATGATCCACCTTTTCACTGTTGCTGTTACTGGGCAATTTCCAACTTGCAAAAAGGAAATGAGTTACCAGAGCTGGAAGTCATTCAGTAGGGCAGAATGTATAAACACAAGCTCAATTTAATTTGTATAGTATATGTTTTTCTCTTTCTCTACGTCTGTACCCTACTTCTCTGGTGTTTGGTAAGTGTATGAAGGAAGTGGGGCAAGACATTCCCAGGACCCAAGGCTGCCCTACTTTTTCCTTCCTGTTACAGGTTGTTTCTTCAAAACATTCTTAAAACCAAATGAACAACAACAGCAAAAAAAGTCCAAACAAAAATCAATACTCATGTCTCTCATCTTCCTGTTAATGGTTAAACTGAAATTCAGTACCAACTTAAAGAGTCAGCAGGGCAAGAACATGCTTCAAAAAGAGTTAACGACAACTACAGAGAAGGCAGAGCAGTGCTTTGAATATGCACCAGACCTGAAAATATGACTGTTTATAAAAGGACAGAGACCAACTCTCTCATGAGGGTATCTGTTCATATGTGCCAGTATCAGTATTTCATGGGGCTATGAAACATACAGAAAGTATTGATTTCAGAAGGTGTTTCAAGATAACGTGATAGAGTCCTTCAAGAAAAAGTTATTTTACAATATTTCTGAAAGGATGATATATCATAGACTTTAATTAACAAATTGAAAGAAAAAACAGACAGGAACTGTTTATCTATACTCAAACACATACACAGACTAGCCAAGCTTTGCCCTGAGCTGGAACTCAGACTGCCTGCAGAATGGCTGGAAAGGAAAGTGTTTCAACGGTCTGGTGAGGTGTGCTACAGAAAGGTCTGCCTTCAAGACTGCACTTGGCTTTAGCAGTTCTACTGCATTTTCATGTTTGAAAAGGCCAATTCCTAGTTAGAACATGTAACTCTCTGTCTCTCAGCAGGTGTGCTGGTGGGAAACTTGCTTTGAAGGTCATATGGTACCACTAGTATAATGTGATTTTGTGTTTATTCTCCATTTACAAACTTAAAAACTGCATCTATTCAAATTCCTGGGTTTGAACGAATCTAATGAACCTTTATAGAGGACTTTGACTTAAACAACAAGAGAGAGTTAAGAAAAAATAAGCAACCCTGCCTAACACAGATATGCATAAGGAGGCAAAATACTGGATCAGATTTAGTTGAACAAGACGAGGAATACTTCAGTTGGTGTTGTATTTACATTTTGATTCACAGTAACTGTATCATTTTTCTTGCCTTATATACCCAAAGCTATTACACTTTTTTGGTATTTACCAAACTACAGATGTAACACATGGGAAGACAAATGCATGATTAGTTCACGAAGTTTTTGTCAGAACAACTTCCCTACTGTCTAAATTAGGAACCTCCTGTTTGGTGCCAGAGGTAGAACTCAGCCTCACTTGGTGAGGTGGGAAGCTAATTCTTGTGCCCTCAGAAGGGACACTGAGTTCCCCTGAGATGCCGTGTGTGTTCATGGCAAGATTACTTGACAGCAATGCAGAGCTCAGCAAAGCATACTTCATTGCAAAATGTCTTGCTTGGTGATGAATTGTTAGGGTCTGTCTTTATTCAAAACATAAAACTTTGACTTTGGTCAGTTTTGGCAGATACAGGAGGAATTCGCCCCAAGTAACCACAGGGGAAGCACACTTGTTGCTATTCCTCATCGGCAATATTGGTATTCCAACAAACACATTGAACAGAAAAAATACTTTTTGGTGTATATTGCCGGGAGGTGAATCCAGGATCCTGATTATGAATCATACAAATGACTGGGTTGGAAAAGACCTCAGAGATCATCAAGTCCAACCCTTGGTCCAGCTCCAGTCCACTGACTAGATCATGGCACTAAGCGCCATGTCCAATCTCAGTTTAAAAACCTCCAGGGACGGTGAGTCCACCACCTCCCTGGGCAGGCCTTTCCAATGCCTGACCACTCTCTATGTGAAGAATTTCTTCCTAATATCCAACCTAAATTTCCCCTGGCAGAGTTTAAGCTCATGCCCCCTTGTCCTATTGCTAAGTGCCTGGGAGAAGAGACCAACCCCCACCTGGCAATAACTTCCCTTCAGGTAGTTATAGAGAGTGATGAGGTCACCTCTAAGCCTCCTCTTCTCCAGACTAAACAACCCCAGCTCCCTCAGCCTCTTCCCATAGGTCTTGTGCTCAAGTCCCTTTACCAGTCTTGTTGCCCTTCTCTGGACCCACTCCAGCACTTCAATATCTTTCCGGAGCTGAGGGGCCCAGAACTGTACACAATACTCCAGGTGTGGCCTCACCAATGCAGAGTACGGGGAAGCATCACTTCCCTTGTCCTGCTGACCACGCTATTTTTGCTACAGGACAGGATACCACTGGCCTTCTTGGCCACCTGGGCACACTGTGGCCTCATGCTGAACTTCCTGTCAATTAGTACCCCCAGGTCTCTCTGTCTGACTGCTCTTCAGCCACTTTGTGCCCAGCCTGTAGCGCTGCAGGGGGCTGTTGTGGCCAAAGTGCAGGACCCAGCACTTGCCCTTGTTGAACTTCATCCCATTGGAATCAGCCCATTTTTCCAGTCTATCCAGATTTCTCTGCAGAGCCCTCCTGGCTTCCAGCAGGTCGACACTCCCTCCCAACTTGGTGTCATCAGCAAATTCGCTGATGATGGTCTCAATCTCCTCATCTAAATCATCAATAAAGATGTTAAACAGGACTGGACCCAACACTGACCCCTGTGGGACACCACTAGTGACTGGACACCAGCTAGATGCAGCCCCATTCACCAGCACCCTCTGGGCCCGGCCCTCCAGCCAGTTCTTAACCCAGCAGAGAGTGCACTTATCCAAGCCATGGGCAACCAGTTTCTGCAGGAGTATACTATGGGAGACAGTGTCAAAGGCTTTGCTGAAGTCTAGATAGATGACATCTACAGCTTTCCTCTCACCCACCAGGTGGGTCACCTGATCATAAAAGGAGATCAGGTTGGTCAGACAGGACCTACCCCTCCTAAACCCATGCTGGCTGGGTCTGATCCCTTGTCCATCCTGAAGGTGCTGTGTGATTGTATTCAGGATGATCTGCTCCATCACCCTGCCAGGCACTGAGGTCAGGCTGACAGGCCTGGAGTTGTCAGGGTCAGTTTTGCAGCCCTTTTTGTAGACTGGGGTAACATTTGCCTCAGGGGTCAGTACTGAGGCCAACATTATTCAATATATTAATTAACGATTTGGACAAGAGAATTGAGTGTACTATCAGCAAGTTTGCTGATGACACTAAGCTGGGAGGAGTGGCTGACAAGCCAGAAGGCTGTGCTGCCGTCCAGTGGGACCTGGACAGGTTGGAGAGTTGGGCGGGGAATAACCTGATGAAATTTAACAAGGGAAAGTGTAGAGTCCTGCATCTGGGCAGGAACAATCCCAAGTTCCAGTATAGGCTGGGGCATGACCTATTAGAGAGCAGCGTAGGGGAAAGGGACCTGGGGGTCCTGGTGGACAGCAGAATGACCATGAGCCAGCACTGTGCCCTTCTGGCCAGGAAGGCCAATGGCATCCTGGGGTGTATTACAAGGGGGGTGGTCAGTAGATCGAGAGAGGTCCTCCTTCCCCTCTACTCCGCCCTGGTGAGACCCCATCTGGAATATTGTGTCCAGTTCTGGGCCCCTCAGTTCAAGAAGGACAGGGAACTGCTGGAGAGGGTCCAGCATAGGGCAACAAAGATGATTAAGGGAGTGGAGCACCTCCCTTATGAAGAAAGGCTGAGGGAGCTGGGTCTCTTTAGTTTGGAGAAGAGAAGACTGAGGGGTGACCTTATTAATGTTTATAAATATATAAAGGGTGAGTGCCATGAGAGTGGAGCCAGGCTCTTCTCAGTGGCAAACAATGATAGGACAAGGAGTAATGGGATCAAGCTGGAACACAAGAGGTTCCACTTAAATTTGAGAAAAAACTTCTTCTCAGTGAGGGTGAGAGAGCACTGGAACAGGCTGCCCAGGGAGGTTGTGGAGTCTCCTTCCCTGGAGACATTCAAAGGCTGCCTGGACACATTCCTGTGCGACCTCACCTAGGCGTTCCTGCTCCAGTAGGGGGATTGGACTAGATGATCTTTCAAGGTCCCTTCCAATCCCAAACATACTGTGATACTGTAATTTCCAACCGTATGGGACCTCCCCAGTGAGCCAGGACTGTTGGAAGATGATGGGGAGTGGCGTGATGAGCTCTTCTGCTAGCTCCCTCATCACCCTAGGATGGATCCCGTCTGGTCCCATAGACTTGTGAGGATCCAGGTGGCTCAGTAAGTCATCAACTATTTCCTCCTGGAATACAAGGGGGCTATTTGGCTTCCTATCTCTGTCAACCACCTCCAGAGGCCAGTTGTCCTGAGGGCCACCTGTCTTACTGGTAAAAACTGAGGCAAAGCAGGTATTAAGTACTTCAGCTTTCTCCTCATCTTTGTTAACTATATTTCCCTCGAAGTCCAACAGAGAATGGAGGTTTTCCTTGCCCCTTCTTCTGTTATTAACATATTTAAAGCAGGACTTTTTATTATCCCTAACAGAATTGGCCAAATTAACTTCAAATGGCACCTTTGTTTCCCTGATTTTTTTTCTGCATGATCTAGCTGTTTTCATAAATTCTTCATAAGAAGCCAGCCCTTTTTTCCACAGTCAGTAAACTCTCTTTTTATTTCTGATTTCCTTCAGAATCTCCCTGTTTAGCCAAGCTGGTTGTCTTCCCCGCTGGCTAGCCTTTCGGCACACTGGTATAGTCTGTTCCTGTGCACTCAAAACCTCCTGCCTGAAGCATGTCCAACCCTCCTGGGCCTCCTTGTTTTTAAGCATTGTTTCCCAGGGTATGCTCTGAACTAGACTTCTGAATAGGCAAAAATCTGCCCTCCGGAAGTCCAGTGTAGAGGTTTTATTAATGGCTCTCCTTGCATCTCTGAGTATTGAAAATTCTATTATTTCATGGTTGCTATGCCCCAGGCAGCCTCTGACCACTACATCTCCCACCAGCCCTTCTCTGTTTGTAAACAGTACGTCTAGCAGGGCCTTACCCCAGTAGGCTCATTTACCAGCTGAGGAAGGAAATTGTCCTCTATACACTCTAGGAAATTCCTAGACTGCCTCTTCTGTGCAGTATTGAGCTCCCAGCAGATATCCGGCAGGTTAAAGTCACCCACAAGAACAAGGGCTGTGGATTTTGAGACATCTGCCAGCTGCTTGTAGAATAATTCATCTCCATCATCCTAGTTGGGCTGTCTGTAACAGACACCCACGAGGATGTCAGCCTTGTTGGACTTCCCCCTGATTCTGGTCCACAGGCACTCAACCTTGTCACTGCTGACCTCAAGTTTAACAGAGTCAAGAGACTGTCTGACATATAAAGCCACCCCTCCACCTCTCTTACCCTGCCTGTCTTTTCTGAAGAGCTTGTAGCCACACATAACAGCACTCCAGCCATATGAGTCATCCCACCATGTTTCTGTGATGGCAACTCTGTCATAGCTTTCCTGCTGCACGATGGCGTCCAGTTCCTCTTGTTTGTTGCCCATGCTGTGTGCATTAGTGTACATGCACTTCAAGTGGGCTGCTGATTTCACTCTTAATTCAGGCTTTCCATCCTTAGGCTGATCTTTGGAGAGCCCAGTTTCAATCCCTCCCCTCTTCAAACCTAGTTTAAAGCCCTCCTGATCAGCCCTGCCAACTTATTGACTATAGTCCTCTTGCTTTTCCCAGAAGAATGAAGCCCATCTGATTTGAGGAGACTAGGTACCATGGAGTTTGTTCCATGGTCAAAAAAACCAAAATTTTGATGGTGACACCAATCCTTTAGCCACCTGTTAATGAGACGGGCTTTTCTACTCCTCTCTTTATTTAGCTCCTTATCCATCCCAGATAGCACAGGAACTGAGGCAAATATCACTGTGCTCCTGTCTCACGAACTGACTGACCCAGTGCTTTCAAGTATTTTTTAATTGTATTGGTACTTTTTCTATTAATGTCTTCACTGCCAGCTTGGACTACTAACAGGGGATAGTAGTCTGAGGGCTGAATTAGCTCAGGAAGTCTTCTGTTAATGTCCCTCACCCTGGCCCCAGGAAAGCAGCAGACCTCCCTTTGGGATGGGTCTCGGTGACATATAGGGCCCTCTGTTCCCCTCAGAAGGGAGTTGCTGACTACAATCACCCTTCTTTGTTTTTTTCTTATAGCTGCAGTTGTAATCCATTTTGTAGATGAGGTCCATCCAGGAGGCTCTCCAGGCAGATCTTCTTGGCTGTTCTCTGCCTGATTTTCTGGGTCCAGGGCCTCATGTCTATTTGTTTAGAGGCACCAAGGGTGGTGATGGGGTTAGAGAGAGGGTTCTTTTACGTCTCTAATCAGGGACCTGTTTCAATTTTCCCCCATCAATTAAGCCTGCTCTATCTGCCTTATGGCAGGAGGGACAGGGCTTCACCATATCCTGTTGCACACCCTTAGGAGTCAAAAGGGTTTGACTCCACCAGTCAATTTCCTTCTCACTCTCCCTAATGCACCTTAGTCTCTCCACCTCTGCCTTAAGCTCTGCCACTAGGCACAGTAAGTCATTGATCTGGTCACATTGTACACAGGTGCCTCCCATACCATCCTCTGGTACCAATGCCAGGCACAGACACTCCGCACAGCCAGAAACCTGGGTAGCTGCATCCTTCTTGGAGGGTAGTGTCTGTGTAGACACACTCTGTGTATTAACAGCAGCAACAGCTTTCCTTTTTCTAGAAACCATTACTGCCTGTAGTTAAAAAAAAGAGCACCCAAACGAAACCCCCGACAAACTCACCTACAAGAGCTGGCTGTGTCCTGTCTGCTTGCCCTGCCACACCCCAGTCTGTATCACCAGCCACAGGTGAGCAGTCTAACAGCAAGGAGAAACAGAACCTCTGCACGAGCTACCACAGTTGCCACCGCAGCACAGTGTGGGTAGTGCTCATCTGTCTCACAAGTTGGTTCACCCCCCAGCGCCTGGTGGGCAGCGACGCGTCGATGCCCTCCCGGAGGCTTTTTCAAGGCAAAGGGGCAGGGGTGTGATCACCGTCACAGTGGTAACGCCCATGTTACGTCAGCACCCTCCGTAAGGGCAGCCGGGGACTTCCGGGTAGCGAAATCGAAAACACGACCTGAAACCCCTCTCTTTACCCTCTCCCACCTCTGCAGCGTCGAGATTTCACCCACGGCTCCCTCCGAGCTGGCTTCAGCCAGCTGATCCCAGGAACTGAGCGCTCGTCTCGAGTTACAGCCGCTTTTAGACCTCCCGCGTCACCGTGGTAACGCCCACGTCACGTCAGCCGCCTCCGCAAGGGCTGCCGGGGACTTCCGGGCAGCGAAATACGTCAGAGAGGCAAAATGAACGAGGCCCTGTTCAGCCTTTTGCCGCAGTAAGGGGCTGCTGTCCTTCTGAAGCGCAGGGCGGCCCAGTGTCCTGAGGACATCAGCTCTGTTACTTCACTTTCTCATGTTCCTCTAGCAGCGTTAGGCCTCTCTGTATGGACTAAATTTCGTGAATTTATAAAATCTGCTATTACGTGAAATGGAAAATGGCTTCAGATGAAAAGGGCATTACTGCCTTGAGCCCATTGAAACTATTCATATTATCTGCTGA
This sequence comes from Patagioenas fasciata, assembly GCF_037038585.1. Classification (NCBI taxonomy): domain Eukaryota; kingdom Metazoa; phylum Chordata; class Aves; order Columbiformes; family Columbidae; genus Patagioenas; species Patagioenas fasciata. Next base: position 35,197,059 of record NC_092560.1, read on the forward strand.
AGTAGGTATTTTAACCAGCATCCCGAAATGCCTTTTAATGCCTAATTCCCCATCACTTTGAGGATGTAATCAAGACAGTATGCGTGATTCTGGATATTTCAGGTTTAGATCTACTTGGTGAAACTGCAAACGGAAAAGAATTGTGTTAATACTCTAATTTGGCTTTAATACATAGGCTGTTAGAGAACAGTGTATGTCTGAGAATGTTTTTCCATGCTAATGTTCTGCCTTTAACCATTTGGCTGGATATTAGAAAGAAACTATTTCCAGAGAGAGTGGTCAGGCATTGGAATGGCCTGCCCGGGGAGGTGATGGACTCACCATCCCTGGAGGTTTTTAAACTAAGACTGGACATGGCACTTAGTGCCATCTAGTATATGGACTGAAGTCGGACCAAGGGTTGGACTTGGTGATCTCTGAGGTCTTTTCCAACCCAATCGATTCTGTGATTATTGTACAAACCTGATCCAAACATAATAGGAGAGATTCCTATATAGAGTTAAACTGAAAATTGTCTAGACAAAATTAGTCTTGCAATTAGCTCTAATTGAAAGTGAGGATTTTTTTTTTTTTTTTTTTTTTTAGAATGTGGAATATCCCTTATGATGTATTAGGAACAGCCTGAAAGGATATTATGGAAAAACTAGAGGCAGTGTAACACCTCAGGTATGAAACAATAGCACCTTGCTAAGTGTCCTAGAAACACACATTGCCAAGTGAATTTTGCCCTTTTATAAAAAAGGCCTTTGAGAAAGTGTAGTGGTGAAAATGTGACAGCACTTGCCAGTACTTGGGAAGACAAAGTAAAAGGGTCACAGGCACTTGGCTTTTGATTATATATATATATGTTATTCTTGCAAATGTTTAGCAGATTATCCATAAAGCTGGAAATGAAAAGGTGGGGGCATGAGCATAACAGTGTGTACATAGCCACAAAACAAGATAAAACATATGCTCTGTATCTCAGTCGAATACTTAAGAACATTGAAGCAAATCTGCAAAATATTATGGGGAAGGAAGCAGGCTAGCTGCCTGTTAATGCAGCAGAGGTGTCTCTTAAATATTGATTTTCGTTTTGCTGACAGCTGTTTTTGCTTAGATTTAGTTTATTTTAAATAAATGTAAAGAACACAGAACGCGTGTCTTTGAGAATAAGTGAGGTAAACTGGAACATGTTTTCTCTCTCTCTTTCTGTAAGTTTTGGGTTGCAACAAATCCCCTTTCTACTGCAATAGGGCACTTAGATGAGAAGCTACTATAGAAGAAGCTGCCGAAAGAAGAAGAGAAAACACCTTTTCTTTGTGATACTGCAGTTGTTACCAAAGTGATGGAAATATAAGAAATACTTCAATTCCAGACTGGACTACTGACAAAAGCACCCAAGAGAAGGGCCCCAGGGAGGTCTGTGCCATCCCAATGTCCACCCCCGTAACCTTGATGTGGCCACGAGGTCCAGGAGGTCAGCCAGATCCCCCTGGAGCAGGTCCAGCTCTGCCACTTGTGACTCAATTTTTCCATTTACCTGTTATGGGTAAATGCTTACAAAATGCTGATGAGAATTTAAGTTAAAGAACAGGAAACTTCTGTTTTGGGACTCTTGATTCTAAAGATGTGGCACAGACAATATCCCTATAGCAAGTTTCAAAGAAAATGTTATTTGTTCATACTTTGAACAAATCGAAGTTGAGTTCTTCATGTAGCTTACTTGCAAATGAAATACTCACTGAGCATCAACCAAGTTCACAACAATTGGATACTAATGGCTGGGTAGATCATGTATCTCCAGAAGTGCTTGTGGAATCATTTCACTCTCATAACTGAAAGGGCAGCCTGTTTGTAAGCAAGGAGAGAAAAGGAAACATAACAGATCTAAAAATCTTGCTCTTAGAGTTTGGCTTCGTGTTGGGTACAAAAGTGCTGGATGGGATGCAAAGATGTCAGGGTGGACAGGCACACAGTGGCTGGCCCTGGGACAGGGCTTCTTAGCAATGCAGGCACAGCTGAATTTGGTTCCTGAGGAACTGTGCAGAGCAATTTCTGCCTTCAGCAGAGCAGCAAAGTTATCTTTGCACTGTCAGAAGGGAGGAGGCTGGCAGGGTCAGCAGGGGCTGCAGCAACTATGCCTAAGAGTAAGAGAGTTGCTTGCTAATCATCCCAGGCAGATTTCTTCTCCAGCCCACACAGTTGCCCTTACCATCCCTGCTGGAAATTGCTCTTCTCCTGCTTACCACCTTATTCCTCCCACAGGGGTACTGTGACCTCCTTACTCCCTGGGCCTCCTGAGGGCTGCTGTGAGTGCTGACTGGGAGGAGGCTTCCTCCAGATGTGCAACAGAAAAGGAAAGAGGCAGTGCTGGGCTGACATGGGACGTGGCGCTCATGCTACAGGAGAAGAGAAACAAAAAGTAGGGCAATAGCTGTGCTTCATGTGTTCTTTGTCATTCTGTGCCCCTGCACCCTTCCTTGGCCATGGGGCAGAGCCCTTGAGGTTGTGGGGACAATCGAGGCTGGGTTCCCCAGTGCCACACACACATTCACATGGCTCAGGCAGCTGCTCCCCACTCCTGCCCAGGTAGGAAAAACAGCTAGCTTTCTACCTGAGGTATTTCATCTGGCCCTCCTGAGGGGCTTTCTATAAGAAGCAGCAAACTTGGAGGGAAGGAGTGGTTAGGAAATGGGAGGCCCTTCAAAACTCCAGGATTAGTGTGGCAAACAATATGGATTGAAATACACAGGAGATAAGCAGCATCTTGGAAGGACAGGCACTACAGAAGTTGAGGAGTGAGAGGAACTTGCTCCAGGGTAATTCTCAAGTGGTACAAAAGGCAGAAAGATCTATAGAAAGAAAAATCTTACATAAATGGTCACTATAATGTTCATTGTGATTTTTTTCATTCATGAAAGACAGCTGGTTTCTGAATGTACATAATGCTTCTTGGAGAAAGTGAATGCTTAGGACTTCTTTGTAGTGAACACAAAAGGGATTTTTTGCCCCTAAATTTAATTTTTTGCAGGCTGCTGGACGCAGATAGACCATGTTCTTCTCTCAAACTTTTCAGGCTAGCACAACCAAGACTACGCTGCTGAGTGTCACAATAAGTCTTAGGCTGTGTTTGACAGATGAGAGGTCTGAAATGAGCAAGGAGGTCTTAGGTAGTGTGCCTGATGACCTTTCCCAGCACTTGACCATGGCACCACTCTCGTCAGAGCTGGGTGCTTGGCTCTGTGTCTCACCCTGCCAGACCCTCCTGTCTAAGCTGCGTGAGAAGGCTCCTTCTCTGGAGCACAAGAAGTGCTAGCAGAGAAAGAACTTATTTTAACTGTCTCTTAGACTGATAATCATTTTGACAAGCTTTGTCCATGACTAGAGAACAAGCCTTTTCCAAAGCTTTGTCTGAAAGATATAATGATGTTATTTTAAAGTGATATGTCACCAGACAACAGGTGTCATATTATAAATTATCATTTTATAAAATGTAAATAACCCAAGAGGCCATTTAAGCAGAAATACTGTGTGTTTGGAGTGGACAGTTGCTTACCAATAAAAAAACAAATGAAGACCTGATAGCTTTGAAACACTGTAGACCCAGTAAGATATGTGATGTAATACATGAAGACCGATTTCTAGACGACACTTGTCCTTGCTGCATCCTTACCACACAGTTGACTTACAGACAATAAAACTAAAATGTGTTGGAACCAAACCTAAATACAATTGCTCAAAACAATTTTTTTCTCATTGCCATATCTCTGTCAATTTTGCCACTTGGCTGCATTTCTACCTTTCTGTCCTGTTGATTCCTCTTAACTCTCTGTAAAAATGTGAAATGGTGGCTTCTCCTTTTTTAATAACACTGTATTAGCATCACTGCTGTTTGAATTTCTTAACAGAGACAATTTAATCCTAGAATTCTGCATACTCTAAGCAGAATTTCATATCATACAAAAAACTATTGTGACTAAAGCAAATTTTTAAAATTATTTTTTATTTAAAATAGGAACAGGGAAAAAGATGTACTGTGGCCACTCCACAGCCTGAGGAATCAGAAGAATCCTTGTGCCATTTTCCAAGCTGGTGAATTGTTCAGTGTTTTCCATGGTCATGAGATAAAAGTCTCGTCGTCATAGCTGTGTAGTAGGAGACTGATGCTGAGGCACTCTCCTTTAGTAGACCCCTGTGACCAGGCAGATGATCCGTGCAGTCTCATTTTTCCTTCCCCTGAGGGAATTGCATCTCCTGCCATCTATGCTTGAGGTAAATGGACATGGGCAGTTCCAATTAGACCTTTGCAGATTTGCTGGGGCAGGAGTGGAAGGGAGGGAGAGGAAGCAAAAATTTTCCAAGGAATGGTGCGTTTGTCTCGTAGTTGTTGCTATAGAGAATAACGGGATGACAGTGAGGGAGGCTTCCACTGGGGTTATAGGTCGCTTGGAATGACAAATTTGTTGAAATTCCAACTGCTTTCTCCCTGAATAACTTAGTGCTTAATTAAGACTACATGGAGGTAGTCTGCAGGGGAGAATGGATGCAAACTAGAAAAAAAAAAAACCAGCTGAAAAAAAAACTATGGGAAACTAGTTGTGTTCCTCATTTTAGTTCCCTGTCTTCTCTTATAGGCACAATATGCATAGCACAGGCCATTTCTCTTCAGAATTTATGCCTGTTAACACCATTTACATGGACAGAGAACTTGACCACATACCCTTTGTGAAAAACGCGATCTCCATGCATTTTGCTACACAAATCCTATTACTGCACTTAGGCCTTTGTATTCTTAAGGCTTGTGACAGCTAAATTTCTATGGAGATCATAGATTTATTGAAAATCATGAGATTCTTTGCTTCATGTAAGTCTTTCATGAACATTTAAGCTTACATGGGGAAATGGAAAGTGAAGAAAATGGAGTAATGTACACAATGTGAGGGTGATCTTTCCCCTCTGCTCAGCACTGGTAAGGCCATCACTGAAGCACTGTGCCCAGTTCTGGGCTCCCCACTACAAGAGAGAGATGGGACAACTGGAGAGAGTGCAGCCAAGGGTTGCGTTAATGCAATGAGAAGAGCGCATTGTCTCCCATAGGAGGAAAGGTGGAGAGAGCTCAGGCTGTTTAGCTTGGAGAAGAGAAAGCTCCGGGTAGATTTCCTCAGGCTGTGCAGATATGTGAAGGAAGGGTGCATAGACGATGGAGTTAGGCTACTTCCAGTGGTGCCAAGTGATAGGGCCAGTAACAATGGGAAACATGGGAGGGGAGTTCCTCCTCAACATCAGGAAAGACTTGCTTACTCTGAAGCGTACTGGGCACTGGCATAGGTTAAGTAGGACTTTACCCTCGTGAACCTGTGCTGGCTATGACCAGTGACTGCATTGTTTCTCAAGTGTTTTTCAGTAACTCCCAAACTAACCTTCTCTGTAATTTTACCAGGCACTGAAGTGAGACTGACAGGCCTGTAATCACCAGGGTCTTCTTTCTTACCCTTCTTGAAAATTGGGACAGCATTTGCCATCTTCCAGTCATCTGGGATGCCTACAGTCTCCCAAGGCTGTTGAAAAATAATGGAGAGAGGTCCCATGATGACATTGGCCAGCTTTTTCAGTACCCTGAGATGAATAGCATCAGGCCCTATGGATGTAGGTGTATCCAGCTGGAGTAATGAATCTTGAACAAGTTCTGAGATGGCTGGGAGTCTAGAAGCCCCTCAGTCATGGTCTTCCAACTCAGGGGCTCCATGGGTCTAATGATCCATCATCAGTGTTAAAGACAGAGGCAAGTAAGGCATTAAATGTCTCTGCTTTGTCCACTTCCCTACTTCTGAGGTGACTGACCTCATCAAGTAACAGATCAATGTTACATCTGATCCTCCTTTTTCTGTTAGCTCGTTTTTTTTGTCCTTCACAGTGCTTGGCAGCTTGAACTCTAATCCAGCTTTGGGCACAGGAGTTTTCTTCCTAAATGGTAAACAGAATCTTTGTAGTCCTCCTGTATTGCCTGTCCTTGCTTCAAATATCCATACATTTGTCTTTTATCCCCTAAGTTCTGGAAGAAGATCCCTGATCAGCCAAGCTGGCCTTCTGCCCTGCTTGCTTGACTTCCAACACTTTGGAATTGCCTGCTCCTGTGCTCAGAAGAGATGACTCTTAAAAAGTGAACCAGCATTCATGGACCCCAATATCTTGTAAAGCCAATTCCCAGGGCACCTTACTAGCTAGCTCCTTCAGCAGACCAAAGTCTGCTCTCCCCATATCTATGGTCAAAGTTTTGCTAGCAGTTTTGATCCTACCACCAATGATCTGCAACTAAAATACTTTGTGGTCTGTGAGACCAAGACAGCCACAAATCACCACTTCACCCATGAATCCCTCTCTTTTTACAAGCAACAAATCTAGGAGGGCAGCTTTCCTAGCTGGATCCCTTAATGCCTGCACCAAGAAGTTATCTTCAATACGCTTCAGGAATTTTCTGAACCTGTTTGAGTCCAGGAATTTGCAGATGATATTTCCTATTGATGCCTCAGAAGTTAAATATATATTTATATATATTTCATCAGCATTGTCATCCTGGCTTGCTGGTCAATAGTAGACTTCCAAAACAACATCTACTTTACATGCTTTCCCCTTCATTCTTACCTGGAGGTTCTCAATTGTGTTGTCACTAAGTACAAGTACCATACAATCCAATCCCTTACATACAGAAACAATCTGCCTGTCTCACCTACCCTGCCTGTCACTCCTGATGAGGCTTTAACTACCCAACATGGTACACCAGTCACAGGACTTTTCCAGCCAGATGAGAGCAGATGAATATGTAAAAGCAATGTGCCATGACATCCAAGAGGGCAAACAGCATCCTGGGATGCGTCAAACACAGCATAAAAGGCCAGTCAAAAAAGGTGATCATCCTGCTGTATTTTGCGATGATGCAGCGTCACCTTGAGTGCTGCGTGCAGTTCTGGGGAACACAATTTACGAAAGATGTTCAAGTAGGAGCAAGGCACAGCTCTCCTCAGGCTCTTGCTGAGTGGCTCCGCATGGGAGCTCAGCTTGGCCCTCCAAGTGCTGGAGTGCAGAGCAAGCTGTTCCCATGCCTTGGTCTGGTCTAGAGACAGCCCAGCTTGTCTCACTCTCAGAGTTGGGTGTGTACCAAAGGAGCTCTACCAACAGTGTCTCAGAGCTCTGGTGGACACTGAGCTGTGCAGGACCATGTCCTGCAGCATGGTACAAATGCTTAACAACTCAGAAGGGAGTAAAGAGGTCTCTTTTCAAGACCAGGCTGGAGAAAGCAAGCCCTGAGCCACAGGCTCTGCCCTCCTTGCTGATGCTGCTTTGAGCAAGAGGATGCACAAGAAACCTCCTGGCATCCTTTCCAACCTGCCTTTTCCTACAAGCCCATCGGTTTCCATTTCTCATTCCACGTTGCTTCCTGCCCTGTCCAGATGGACCCGGTCACTTCTCCTGGTGTTGGATCCTTCCCAGAGACATCCCAGGATGAGCCTCGCGTGTTTCCTCAAGCCTCTGAACACCATGCCCCCAGAATGTTTGGGCATACCTCACTGCTCTTGCCCTGCATCCTGCAGGAACTCCTCCAGCACTGGAGGCAGTGACCCTCTTCAGCCTGCAAGGCCCTCACACAGAGTTTCTGGTGCAGAAAAGGATACGGGGGATCTGTTTAACCATGACCTGAACGTCAGCCAGCACTGTGCCCTTGTGGAAAAGCTGGTGGGTGAGTGTGCTGGGCTGCAGCAGGATTCTTGCCATCAAAGCTTGCAAGTACCTGGAGCTGAGTCTGGTGAGGGGTGCCAGTGACAACCAGAAGGGCATCCCTAAATCCTGAAGTGGCAAAGAGAAGACTAGAGAAGATGTGGGCACATTGCTCAATGAGGCAGGAGACCTGGTGATGCAGCACATGGAAAAGGCTGAGGTACTGAATGCCACCTTTGTCTGGGTCTTTACGAGCAAAACCAGCTGTGAGAAATTCCAGGTCCCAGGGAGAAAGTGTGGAGCAAGGATGGTGTATCCTTGGTGGAAGAGGATTGTCTCAGAGACTACTTGAGCAAACTGGACATGGAGAAGCGAACAGGCCCAGAGGGGATGCGCCCACCAGTGCTGAGGGAGATGGCTGATGTCACTGTGAGGCCACTCTCAATAATCTTTAAATAATCCTGGCAATGGGGAGAGATGCCTGGAAGGCCGGTTGGGCCAATCCACAACATAAGGGCAGACTAGGGGATGACTGCATTGAGAGCAGCCTTGCGGAGAAGGACTTGGGATAGTGGTGGATGACAAAGTATGTCCTGGGGTGCATCAAACACAGCATGGACAGCCAGTCGAGAGAGTTGATTATCCTGCTGTATTTTGCATTGAAGCAGCCGCACCTTGAGTGCTGCGTGCAGTTCTGGGCAACACAATTTACTAAAGATGTTCAGGTACTTGAACGTGGCCAGGGGAGGGCAACAAAGCTGGTGAAAGGACTGGAAGGCATGTCCCGTGAGAAGCGGCTGAGCACATTGGATTCTGATGTCAGCGAGTCGCTGAGCGATGGGCAGTGGTGTTACCGTGGCATGGACTGAGACATCTCCAGCCACGCACTGTGATGTCAGCTAGTGACGGATTGTGACCGGGGTCCCTCACTGCCTATATCCAGGCGCCCAGCCCCACCCGGCCAGTTTGTGCCCGTGGTCCAGCCGAGCAAGTTTGTGAGGTTTGGAGGGACGAGCAAGACCTTGGTGCTGGTCCTGTGCTCGGCAAGTTGTTCCTTGCAGCTCTCCGTACCTGACCGCAGAGCCATCCGAAGATTTTCCCTGGCGCTGCCAGGTTCAGGCAGCTGGGGCACGCAGGAGACAGCTCACAGCAGCAGAGGTGAGCTGGGCAGGGACACCTCAGCAGGGACGGTTTCCTTCTGGAGACACCTGGGCTTTTCTTCCAGCCCTCCCTGGGCCGGCCAAGGACTGTGGCCTCTCTTGCTTTTCTAGTGACAGCGGCTGCTGCAGCACTGGTGCGAGGGAGCGGCTCCGCATCCCCAGCTCCCCCCAGCCCACTGCAGCACATGGAGAGCATGGCCACAGAGCTGGACAACCGCTGTCCTGTCTGCCTAGACAGCTGGGAGGAGGCCAGCTATGTGATGCCCTGCCTCCACCAGTTCTGTTACCCATGCATCCTGCGGTGGGCTGAGAACAAGCCCGAGTGCCCTCTCTGCAAGAGGAGGATCCTCTCCGTCTTGCACTCTGTGCGGGCAGACGATGACTACGCAGAACACGTCATCACACCATCTGTGCCACCGCCAGTCGTCATCCGCCAGGCGGGAGGAGCTCCCAGCCACCCAGCCACCCATGACCTCCCTCACCCTGGAGCACCCCAACCATGGGCTGCAGAAGAGGTGCCCCGGGCTCCTGTGGGTGGCCTCCAGCCTGAGGAATGGGCGTTCCTTTTCCAACAACAACCAAGCCTCCTTGATGTCCTGCTGCCCTGGCTCCAACCAAGGCTGAGGAACATCTTGAGGAACAACTGGATGGAGGCAGGCATGGCAGAGAATACTGTCGTGACCACCCTGATGAACTATGGGGTAGAGGAAGAGCTGCTGGTCAGCATGCTGGAGAACTTCCTCCGAGACAGCACGACAGCATTCGTGCAACAGTTCATCCGTGTCGCCGTGCAACGGTGCAGCAGGGAGGCCCGCCGCCTGCTGAGCCAGCAGGAAGGTCTCCCCAGCCTGCCTGTACCCCCTCCACCTCTGAGATACGGCACGGAGGAGCTCCCCGGCTCCTTGTCTGCTGCTGTTGGTGGGGGTTCCGGCAGCCGCTCCTCTGCTCCCATTGCCAGCCCTGTGGAGCAAGAAGAGCCTCAGGAGGAGCCAGGGAAGGCTGTGCCCGGGCCCTCCACTTCCTGACGGGGCAGGGAACCCTCCCATGGGGGGCCATGGAGACCTTCCAAAGAGGAAAGCAGCTCTGAGGCCTCTCCAGCTAAGAAGAGGCCAGCACGGCCTCAGTGACGCTGGAGGGTGCCTCAACTGATGGCCAAACCAGGACTGGGCTGTCAGCTGGGCATGCCTCAGCCCTCAAGGGCTCCTAGTCTCCCATATTCAAATACCCAAGTAAAGTTAACCCATGAAAACTGGAGAAAATGTCTCAGTGTTCCTAAGAGTGTAACTGACATTGCCCTTTTGGTTTGGTTTGTTTGGTGCAGCCTCATTATGGCAGCGCCCAATTCCCTCCTCCTGTGCAGAGTCACAACTTGGTGCTGCTCTCTGCATCACCCCAGGGTGGTACCCTGCCAAGTTCAACAATGGCAAGCGCAAAGTCCTGGCCCAGGGAGGGTCCACCCCAGGCTGCTTATGAGGAGTTCTGATAGTTTTTAGCATTCCTCCATAACTTATGTTTTTAAAAGCCTTGAGGAAATAATGTCTCCTTACTTTTTAAAGTTATGACAAATTGTGCACAACATTTTATCCAGAATCAGGTTTGGTTTTTGTTAAGAAAAGGTATTACAGAAAGTTTTGACTGAGCAATATCATCCTTATAATGACAAATATAGCTGCATGGAGTGGACAGAGGATCCTGTTTCTTATGGCTTGCTTCTTCAAAAAACGTCGGCTTATATATTGGATTCATGGGCTGTCACACAACAGTGGCACAATTTCAACTTATCATGCGTGATGTCTTTGATTTTTTTTCTGTCTTTCTTTCATCCACTCAGTTCAAGAAGGACAGGGGACTGCTTGAGAGATTCCAGCGCGGAGCAACGAAGATGATTAAGGGAGTGGAGTATCTCCCTCACGAGCAAAGGCTGAGGGAGCTGGGTCTCTTTAGCTTAGGGGAGATCGAGGGGTGACCTCATTCATATTTATAAATATGTAAAGGGCGAGTGTCATGAGGATGGAGCCAGGCTCTTCTCGGTGACAACCAATGGTAGGACAAGGGGCAAAGGGTACAAACTGGAACACAGGAGGTTCCACTTAAATATGAGAAGAAACGTCTCCTCAGTGAGGGTGCCAGAGCACTGGAACAGGCTGCCCAGGGAGGTTGTGGAGTCTCCTTCTCTGGAGACATTCAAAACCTGCCTGGACAGATTCCTGTGTAACCTCATCTGGCTGTTCCTGCTCTGGCAGGGGGATTGGACTAGATGATCTTTTGAGGTCCCTTCCAATCCCTGACATTCTGTGATTCTGTAATCCCCTTGACTAAGTTGTGCTACCCTGGAGTTTTATGCCCTTCAGATAGACAGTATATGCTGTCAGCTTTCAAAAGGCTGGTCCACCTCTTATATTGTAAGCTTACGGGTGTAGCATTTTCCTTTTCTACGGAATTCCAAAACTATTTATTTTTTACTTGAACAAATTGCCCTCAGAACAATTGGGGAACTTGGACTGATTTCAGTAACATACTAGTACAGAATGTTGCCCTGTTAGCAGTAGCAGTGCAGGTCACTCACAACAAGTGCTTGTTCTGGCTCTATTGCAATTTACTTTTCTTGTCACATTGCCCTATTGTGCTGCAGCTTATCAAAAAGTCTTTGATAATCACAAGGTTTTCTTTTATGATATTGGAAGTCAGGTTATGATTACTAACAGACACCCAAACACATAAGCGAGCATTTCCAAGAAGAACTTGGTAGGAGGTGGCTTGAAGGGAAAAAATCCAGAAGCTGGATTCCAGTAAGCCTTGATATTAAAGGGTCACATTCACTGTAATGGTATTTAACAACCATGATTAAAGCCCGCATGCAGAACATTCTTTTATCATGCAGCATCTTGCAAGTAGAGGATACCTTTACAAATGGCCATCTGTACTATTTTTATGCCAGGGTTATTGCACAGGAACAGGGGGCTGGAAGGAATTTTTCCTGGCCATGAAGTTCAGTCCTTCTGTCATATGCAACTGTGTGAAATATACTCTCTCCTGGACTAATGTGGCTTTACATGTAAAATCATCACTGTTTTTGCCTCTGTTGCACCTCAGGCTGTGATTGCCATTGCAGTTAGTCAGCCTCTTTGAGCTCCCAGCCTCAGTTTTATTGCTGGGTAATTTGTATTCCTGTTTTCTTTCTCCCCACTAGTTTCTTCCTCCGGTTTAAATACTTCTTTCTGTTCTCAATGTTTATTTTTGCCATATCTGTATAGCACAGTAATAATGCACTGTGGCCTCTTTTCTGCCCCCCCCAAGTGGCTATGGCCTACAATGATCCCAGACCGAGTTCATCTTACCATTACGCAAAATAATTCACTTTAATAATGTTTTAGGGCACTGTAATGAATATGTGATCTTCCTTAAACCAAAGCAAATAAAGAGATTTGGTGGCTGGGGACTTTAGAGAGCAGTAACTCTGGGGTTGAAATCTATCATCGCTCAGTTTCCTCCTTTTCTGGTAGAAAGTAAATTGTGCTGGAGATGCCTATTGCATTGCAGCTCTCCTGGGACATTGCAGGGAAGTTTGGACACATCTGGGGATGATACAGCCTACTTTTTCAGCATGTGGCCAGCACTGTACAGTAAAAACACAGCTAAGGGAGCGTCATATGTTTCTCCTGCTCTATGTGCTAGCACGCCCAGTAAACATCTAGCCTCAAATTGAGGGGGAAGGGCCTATAAAACTGAGGAGGTGTCTCCACACCCTCACAGTAAAGACTTCCTCCTTCCTAATATCTAATCTAAATCTACCCTGACAATTACGTGTAGTATACTAACATACATATAACCTACTAATGAAGTAAGACCAGCTTATGTCACATTACCTGATTAGGTCGGCATTGTCATGCTCTCATGAATGAAGGTACATTTGGCTATGTTTCCTCCAGCACAGTCAACTCTAGACTCTGTGTTAAGGAGCTGTTGCATCAGAAATGCTCTTCTTTACCTATGTTTGAAATATGAAGGAAAGATCAAGCATGAAATCTGGACTTTTTTTTTTTTTTGACAGAAATGTTTCAAATTTATTCCTAATCAGTTCCTAAATTTGGTACCATTTCAGAGCCTTAATGTAAAATATCACTTCTATTGCTTTCTTGAAGATCTGTTTGGACAATAGCATTATAGTGTTCTTTGTGTCTAAGGCACGCCTTCTCATGGCGATGTGCATTTGTGGAGCTTAGCTTTTTACCCCACCATGTGATGTAAAGTAATTCCCATGAATGGATGTACACTACAACACAGAAGAAGCATAACATTCTCAAGGCTTTATCTTGACCTGCATGTTCATGTTGACTTACATGATGCAAGTTTCAAGTAATTAATGTACATTTGACAAAGCGAACATTAGGGTCAATGAAAGAATCCAATGTAAATATTGTGATCATTACATAGCGACTGCCTCTAGTTAATGTAGCTTTGTAGCTTCTTTTTACATTGTGTCAGGGAGACTACAAATAATTTGTTCTCAGTAGGTCAGAGGAGGAGGTGCAGTTGGACTATCAAAAAAAAAGTAAACAACTCCCTGGGAAACTAGTAGGAGAAGGCATATGAACCCCTAATCTTCGGATCAGCATTGGACGAGGCATTGCAGGTTTTCCCAGGCTGGAAATTCCTCATGGGAGAATTCCTTCTGCAGCATTAACTTCCCGTTTGGTTCTCACTCACAGCATGGCTCTAGGCTTTTTGCCTTCTCTCATGTTAGGCAAGATGTACAGGGTTAGGAAAGGGATAACAGCCACAGGTCATAACAGGGAAAATTCTGATGACATGCTGGGGTTTTTGAGGGAGCTCACACCTGGCAAAATTTGCCCAGTGAGATTGTGGTCTTTCCAACCTTGCGGGTATACACGACTCAACTGAACACAGCCCTCAGCAACCTGTTGTAAGTTTACCTTGGTCTAAGTAGATATCTGACCAGGTCACCTCCAAAAATTCCTTCCAGCCTAAGCTATTTTCTGATTCTCTGTGTCTTGTGGAGGTGACATGAAAGGACATTAATGGGCACAGGTTATGGTGAAATGAAACAACTTCTCACGGGATTTCAGGGATGGAATGTGGGAAAAATCAGAAGTGAAAGTCAGGGAAAAACAACTTGGGTGAGATACATGATCACAAATAGAGATTTGTCCCTTCCACCAACCATATTCAGATATCCTCATTCCTGTAATTGCTCAGGACTGGGAGTGGAGGGAAGTGAAGCTGTTAGGAGAGGCCAAATTTTTCTCGTGACTGTTTGTCGGAACAAAGCAATCTTAAGCTTTATGAATCAGGACGTTCACATTGACCCTTTGTTTCATGTTTGGGTAAGCTTTTGGATCATTTAACCATAGATATCCTTAAATGCTAGTGCATGACAGTCCTCAATTTTCAGCTCAGGCAATTAATACTTTCTCAAGTCTGCCAGAACTAATGTGAAATGGCAGAATAATTTTAAGTGTAATAAAAATACTCTTCATCTCATTCCTATGTACCTATATGATATTCCTGTCAAGGAAAGGTGAAAACAGCTTTGTTGAGTGAACCTCTTTCTCTCATGAAAGTGGTTTATTGTCTAGAGAAAAGGAGAATATCTCCGAGCTAATGGGAATCACTCATAGATTGGCCTGGGCTTCTGTGTGTTTCTTACATGCAGGGAAAAAAATCAAAACCAAACATGCAAACTGGCTTAACTCCAGATCTTTGAAAGATCCCTTGTGCCTTTCATCATCAAAACCAGTGTTGGGATGACAGTGTTTCTGTGAGTTTTTGCTTATTTATTAGCCAAAACTCTGATCATACTTGTACATGTCTATATAGCCAAAGGGAAACACATTCTTTTCTGTAGTGCTGTCTGTTTAGTTTTCTTGGGCTATACTAAGTTAGGAAATGGTGTACACACACAAGAGAAAACAAAGTGAGTGGAATTGCAAAAAATGAAGATGAATATGCACCAGGAGAATGTGCTGTCACCCTGCAATGGCAGATTAGCAGCTGTTTTGTCTCCTCCTCCTTGTCAGGCCTTGGGGGATGTACATTACCTCTCTGGAACTCGCCTCTTCCCCTGCCAGGGAGGTCACTGACCTGACCCAGCTTTCACCAGGGCATGCTCGCGACATTAAACATTTAACAAGGTGATAAGAGCCCAGGAGATTAGCATTTGGGGGAAAAGGGTATGACCTCTATAACTGAGTTCTTATTTAATAAAAGGGAGCATAAGTGATCTATTTCAAAGTCTCTATTTAGCAGGGAAGGGGATAGAGCAGACTGTATTTGCTTTTGCAAGAGAGAGAAAAGAACATGGATGGGACCTGTGGTTGGATGGAAATTATAGTTCTCTTGGGGGTTGGTGTTAACAGTGAGAAGCAAGGCAATTTTTTTATTAACTGGAAACTACTTAGCTACAGATTAACTCAGCTACCTGCCAACCCCTCTCCCCACTATTGCAGAAAGTTTAATGGCAGGTCTTTCCTAATAAGTATTCCTTTCCAGACCTTTTGTCAGACACAGGTTTCCTGCACGTATAAATCTACCTGTAAAGTTAACAGCACTCCGCTCTTCAGATGAGTTTCACAGTATTTAATTCTCCCTTCTAGAATTTCAGGAATTTTATTGAGATTCAGTATCTAAATCAATGCAGATGTCACATTTTAGTAAAATTTTGGGTGAGTGTGATATGAAACAGTATTGGAAAGAACCATGCTTACTTTTATGTAACACACACCATAATAGCAAACCAGAAATTTATACATACAATGAGTACCTCCGAATTAATTTAAAAATATTTGTTAGGTACTCAGATTTTTGCACTGTGGCGGTTTGATGGTTTCTTCTCTATTATGGTGTTTGATAGTTTATTATCTATAGTCCCACTTTTCAAGTTGCCAAAAAATGACCTCATAATTAAATTTCCGTGAATATTGACATAATCGCTCTTCAAAATAAAGCAAATGCTCTCTGAAGAACATAACTGGGTGCAATTTAGTTACCACTGAAGATAGGATAACCTTTTTTTCTGACCACGTTGACATAACTGAGTCCTGTGTCACATTTTTAAGACTTGTGCACCAGCTGCTGCTGCCATTTTGTGATTCCTGCACCATGAAGACGGGGCACGTGGGCTGGCTGTGGGGTGCCCCTGGTTTGGCTGATGGTGAACAGGGGCACGCTGCAGCATCGCTCCGCGGTGGTGACAGCAAACAGCCTTTGTGACCCTCTGGAGCTCTTTCCTGTCCTCCAGTTTTCTGGGTGGTGGCAGTATCTGCCAAAACACCTTGCATACCACTGTAAGAGATCAAAAGTCAACTCTTTTTCCTTCCTTTTCTGAACTGAAAAGAGTGAATATTTGGCATTCATGGGACACAGGCACAGACAGGGCTTCTGATATTTGTAACACAGGGCATGCACTAAATCATGCAAAAACTAGGCCCTAGTGTTTGTTTATCAAGACTTTGAAAGCCTGTAAGCCTGTTTCCATGGCTGTTTGCATTGTTTGTTTGTTTTTTCCCTCACCTTAGCAGTTATTTTGTGTGACCAGGAGTGTTTCTGAACATTTCCTTTCCCAGCAAATCCAGCACTATAATTTTTGTACCTGGAAATTGTGGCTTCCTTTTCATTATCAGTTTTTGTAAGGTTTTATCTCAAACCCTGTGTATATTCCGCACTACTCTTTCAATGACTTCCTTTTGTGACGTGTCCTTGCAAAAAAACTCCTCTGTATTTAGTAAAGGTTGTGTTCATTTTCCCCATGGAGTAATTTAATAGAACATTATATAAAAATCAAGACAGAAGTAAACAGAAGTGAAAATAGCATGTATTTTTTACATCCAGATATAAGTTTTTTATTGCCTTTCTGGCTGTTTTCGCTAGAGACGATTGCTAGATTCAGCTTTTGCTGATTTCATTTGGAGAGTACTGAACAGTTTGTGCTAGAGGGAACGAATTTGAAACATAACTAGTATATTTTGAAAGCAGTAAAATTGCCTAATATACACATGATTAATGTAAATTTAAAGAGAAGCTCTGCTTAAATAAGGTTTGTTTCAGATCAGTTTAATGCATGAAACATTTGAGCTGCAATTTTAATTGCAGTCAATGTGATCAGCCCAGAGCTTTCTGCAAAAAACTGATGTCACCATGAGATGTTTCCAAGTGTATATGTGCTCTTAATTTTGTGCTATAATATCTTTCAAAGAATTTCTTTCAAATAAAAGAAAGTCACTGTTAAAAATGATATGACTTCCATAGAAAAGATGACAAATATTTCAAGGAAAATAGCCCTTTAGGAATAAACAACTGGGAACAACTGGAAGATGACAGACTCCTAGATTTGTCATTTGGGATCGAGTCATTGGGGCCTGTGGGTAGGCTGGGGCTTCTGTGACTGAGTCAATGCTTCTTTAGCATGCACTACGAACAAGAATGACATTTACTTTTGAGAGATTTTCATTAATGAATCATCTCCAAGGACAGTTGCTGCTCGTAAAAGATCAAGGGTAAAGTCCAATGATGCATGAAAATAACAGTAATAGATTAAATCCTTAAGAGAGAAAGGGAGATTATGTCACACAGCTCTATGTACAGTCAAGTGCCATTAGTTTAGTTTTCTTTTTGCTGGGAGCTACAACCTTTCCCAGCCAGTTGCGACGAGGCTGGCAGATATGACTGGCAAGGCCAGCCAGGGCTGTGGGAAGTTGGAGGCTGAGACATAGCAGGGCTATTACTGCAGAATGACACCTCGAGTGAAGCAGGTGGCCAACTAGATGCTGCAGAAGTTTAAATCACAAGCATCTGATTTGTTCATTGTGCAGCACCAAAGAGATCAACAGTCATAAGTGTGTCTATAGTTTTGTTGTCATACTGCTACATCCCACCTTCTAGTCAGCTGTGGAGTGTGGCACATCCTTGGCATTTGATTGCCAACAAGGAGAAAAGAATAAAAAAATGGGCCAGGGGCTGTGATCACACGTTGACATGGCACTGTTGTGCCTGATGTTTTATGTCTGAGATAAGGAATGCTTTTGTGAAGCCATGGGAAAGGCATTTGAATGTCTGAAATCTAATCTAGTTTGGAAAAAGAAAGATTAGCAGTAGGGTATGTCTTTAGCTAGAAGCATGAAAGCTCAAAACTGACAGATCCTTTTGACTCTCCCAGTTGGGCATACTACTGCTGGCAACTATGTCCAAACACAGCCTCTGATCAGCTCAGAGTTATGCCCATCTGTTGGGATAATAGTGGCATTAACTCACTTTATGTGTGTTTGGATAATACCCAAACATGTTGTGCTCTTCCATGCAGGGGGCAAACGTCAGGCCAAGAGGTGCCTTTTATGGGCAGCCAGGACAGGCCTGCATGGGACATCTGTTCTTCAAGAGGTCCTTTGGGTCTAGTGTAAGGTTTTGTTCGTTTTGGCCACCACGTCAGGGAAAAGGGGAAGTTCACACACGTGTCTGGCTGCCAACAACAGTGATTGTCTTAGGAGCATCTGGGCGTGCCAGAATACATGCTGTAGTAAAATACTGCCTACAAATCTTGCAGTGTGTGAGCCATGTAGCATATGAACAAAATGAGTCAGAGCAAGAGGCATGCGGCTGATAACCACAAAAGCCTTGTGCATCTGGTCAACTGGGAATTTAGATAAACTTGCGAAGTAATTTGTGCCTGCTAACATGACCAAAATGGAAAATGAATACTTGAGTGTTGTCACTCCAGGATGAAAAAAAGCACAGGTTTTGCAAAAAGTGTACAGAAAGTGTTCCCTTTCTGCTTGTGAGTAGATCATCCCTTAGCCTATACCCTGCCTCTGCTAGCCAAATTCATGGATGTTGCTGGATGACTTCTTGGCCTCTGTTACAGATCTGCTTAAAGCTGATACATGTATTAATCTAAATAAACCAGGCAATACATTCAAGTTCTTATTAGACAATATAGACAGCTACTAGTTTTTTATAATAATTCTTCAAACCTTTTCATGTTTCAGGAGAGAAAAAACTTGTGGTTTTTATTGCTTTGATGAAGAAAACTTTTTTTTTTTGTTTTTTAAAATCCATTTCCTTTGCTTCTGGACATTTGAAAATTGAGGCCTAGCATGTCAAAGAAAATGCAGAGCTAATTTTCAGACACTTGTTTCTTAAAATCTTGGTCTGCATGTTTGGACTGTTTTGTATTACTCACCGGGCTGGCAGTCAGCAAAGCTGAAAACACACAAAAAAGGACACATTTTGATACTGAAAGAACAGCTGCACTGGTCCTCTACTATGGCAAAGCTAAGCAAAATACCAGAGAGCACCAAGTAATTTAATAAGGCAATTGCATATGAGGCTTAAGCTAAGTGTATCAGACACATATGAATGATACTATTGTGTTATGCTGCGGGCTTGTTAAGCAAGCATAATGTAAAAGACTATGGAATTCTAAGGTTTAATTATGATGGAAAAAAAACCTTCTGTACATGAAAGGTACTATGATTTTATTTAAGGCATTTAATATATATTTTTCCTGAGCAAGTCAGTTCATTTTTAAGAGCACCATTCTTCTTTACTGCAGCCCTCCCTGTGATGTTTTACAAACAGTGGTAATGTCTTGGGTGTTGAGCGTGAAGTTTTGTTCCAGAAGAAAGTCAAAGATAGTAACATATCTCTTAAACAAATACCCCGTCTGATACTCTGTCTACAGTGATAACTGCTGGGATTACAGCATTTGTTGAAGTTGTAGAATTTTGTGTCCATACTATATATCAGAGTGAATTCACTAAGGTGAATTCTGGTTTAAGACCCTTATTTATTTTTACAAATCTTGTTAATGATATGGTATATGCCTAGTTAACTCCAAAAGGATGGAAACCTTCAGATGAGTTGGAAATCTTCAGGTGAGTTTTATTTGAGTTCCAATGTAAAAGAAAAATGTTAAGGAAAATCCAAGAAGAATCAAGGATGATGGCTTTTTTCAAGGAACGCAAATCAACATGTCTAGGTTTTATGAGTTTTATTTGTAGCTAATTCCCTAGACTGCTGCAGAATAAAGGGAGCAAATAGGCCACTGAAGGCAAGAAAAGGGCTTTGCAAGTAAAGAACTTTCAGATGAAGAGAGTAACAGAACTGACTTCATTTTTGAACTTTGTAGAAGTCTCCAGCGCTTACACACTTGAATTCTATCGCATCTGTGTCAGATTTCCGTTGCTTAAATGTTTTATGCAAAAATATAATGAATGTATGAGAAGTTCAGCTCAGATATCATAGTTTTTTTTTGGCCCAGGGTTAGAAGACTGGACTGCTCTGCCTTGAGATGAACACATCTTCTCTTCACACTTGAAAAGCAGGGTTGTCTGCACTCTTTAAAACATGTGAATGTACTTCACTAGCCATATAGGACTTCAGTTTATATTATACGGTAACCTTACTGAAGGGGCACTGAACAGGCTTGTGAAAGGTTACTAAATACACGGAAATCAGCTCTACTCCAATAAATGCCCAAGCCACATTGTGTTGGAGGCTGGGAAGACCCTCATCATAGGGAAGTATGTAGTCTACCTGGAGCCCGTATCAGGGATATAACTAGGGCACTGCCCAACCTGGTGCACCCAACAGACTACTACCCACTGCTGATTTTCCAGACAGGTGGGGAGGAAACTGCATCCCATAGTCTGAGAGGAATGAAGAAAGATTTCAAGGCCTTGGGATGGTTGGTGAAAGAGTCTGGTGTGCAAGTGATTTTCTGTTCCCTCCTTCCATTTTTGGGTGATGACACAGGATGGAGTAGAAGAATTCAGTCCGTAAATGATCAGCTACAAGCCTGGTGCTACAGGCAGGGCTTTGGATTCTTTGATAATGCCTGGTTTTATAAGATACCAGTCTGGACAGTGACAAGTGGGAAAGGTTTATCTCACGGGGGCAAAAGGATGCTGGGGCAGGGCTCATTTGGAGAGCTTTAAACTAAATGCAAATGGGGATGGGGTTGTAGCTGGACTTGCACCAGTGAGGCAGCACTCTAGAATTGATGAAGACCGGGAGGCCTCCCATCCCCCTAGGGTGAAATCAGTGTACTCAGCTCGCTCTCTGAAATGCCTGTACACCAATGTGCGCAGCATAGGGAATAAGCAGGAGGAGTTAGAAACCTGTGTTTGGTCAGGAGATTATGATCTGGTGGCAATTACAGAGACATGGTGGGACAGCACACATGACTGGAATGTGGGCATGAATGGCTATGTCTTTCTCAGGAATTAGAAGGGGGGTGGTTAGTAGGTCAAGAGAGGTTCTCCTTCCCCTCTACTCTGCCCTGGTGAGACCGCACCTGGAATACTGTGTCCAGTTCTGGGCCCCTCAGTTCAAGAAGGACAGGGAACTGCTGGAGAGAGTCCAGCGCAGGGCAACAAAGATGATGAAGGGAGTGGAGCACCTCCCTTATGAGGAAAGACTGAGGGAGCTGGGTCTCTTTAGCTTGGAAAAGAGCAGACTGAGGGGTGACCTCATTAATATTTATAAATATATAAAGGGTGAGTGCCACGAGGATGGAGCCAGGCTCTTCTCAGTGGCAACCAATGATAGGACAAGGGGCAATGGGTACAAGCTGGAACACAGGAGGTTCAACTTAAATATGAGAAGAAACTTCTTCACAGTGAGGGTAACAGACACTGGAACAGGCTGCCTAGGGAGGTTGTGGAGTCTCCTTCTCTGGAGACATTCAAAACCCGCCTGGACACATTCCTGTGTAACCTCATCTGGGTGTTCCTGCTCTGGTAGGGGGATTGGACTAGATGATCTTTCGAGGTACCTTCCAATCCCTAACATTCTGTGATGAGGGGGAAACTACATACACATTTTGTCTGCTTTTTCTTTTCCCACAGGCACCTTCCCCTGATTGTTGACCAGATGCTGTCTGCGATCAGCTCCAGCCTGATCCACTGTGACACACTTGCACCATTACATTAACAGATACTTTCACTTTCTTCCTTATTGAACAATAAGAGTATGGTACAAGGCTACTAAGGGTACAAAAGAAACAATGGTGAAGGAGCTTGCTTCTAAAGTAGGTCATCCATGGGCAAAGCTGGATACCTCAGAAAGGAGTTCTTAAAGTCCTGCAAGCTCATTAGAAATTTACTAAAGCTAATGAAATAAGGGTAGTGTGAAGCTCCCTGAAGCTGGTTCACATTTGTGTTATTGGTATCTGCAGACCTAATCCTCCTCCTATGGGTAACCATCTTTACCCATGTTTTTAATCAACTGAGCAGAAGTCACTGTTTCTTTGTAGAACGAAGTGGGAAAGCATTACCCAATATTCATAGAATAACCTTATGGTTAAAACATATGATCTAGAAGTGGGAGACCTGGTTCATTTCCTCTTTCCAACCAACACATTTCAAAAACACATTCATCTTCTCTCTGGTGAGGATAGTGTTTCAACTATTAGTTGATGGGACAGTTTTGTTTGGAGAGACCCTTCCTGCTGAAATAATGCTCTTCTGCAGCAAGAACTAAGGATTAATTGGGGTGGCAAACAGGGAGAGCATCATAATTTTGCCCAATGGTTAGTCTGTTCATTTAGGCCAAGGGAGTTTGGCAACTAATCTAAATATTGGACCATTAATTATAAGATCGGAATCACAATCTCTATTTTTTCCATAAAATCTCACTCAATTTTGTGAGGAGTCCAGGTTGGTGGGTTTATTGGAGGTATGTTTAAGGCTTACCTGGAAGCCTTAAAGGATGGCTGCTTGGGGCTTTGGTTCTTCATTGGAGTTGAACAGGAGACAGACAGCTACTCAGAGCAGTTTTTCTCCTCAGATGCACTTTGTGCCTGGGAAATTTTGAGTCAACCAGATAAACATGCCCAGCATTGGGGAGCAGCAGAGCCCAAGTTTTCAGAATCAAGATTTTGGCCCTTGGGACATACATTCCTCTCTGTCTGCATTAGGGTATCAATATGGTAAAAGCAAACACCCTGATGAGGATTTTACATGCAGGTCTGATTCCTTTCATGATATGAGAGTCACCAATAGGATGAAAAAGGTCTTGTGGTTGTGCAGAGCTAGCTCAGATCTAGAAGCAGCATAGCTGTGTTTACAGAGTCCTCTCTGCAGAACCTGTTGACCTGGGCACTGCATCTCCTGAGCACAGCTCCTTCGCACCTGCACCTGTGCTGGCACACCTGCACAGCTACACATACAGAGCCTGTGCTTGGCAGTATGGTAATGGAGGACACCTCTGCACCTGCCAAGGACTTGCATCAGATTTAGTTATAAGTTTGAATTTCAAAAGGTATTTAGGTGCCTAATGACCACTGAAAACAAAATGTTCAATGACGTATGTGTTACTTTAATAAGTGCTAGTTTTGCTGTGTACTCAGTGAGACAAAAAGTCTGTGGAAAGCATAGCTGACCAGGAAATCAGTGCATGCCATAAGTCTGAGAAAATAATAGTATTTATCAGAAAAGAAAATGAAATAGACTGAATTCATCAAGTTAAAGGACCAGTCCCACCTTTCTTGAAATGCCTTTAAAAATTCTTCATGAGTACTGACTTAACTGTTCTTGGGTGAGAGAACTACCATCTTTTATTCCCCAAAGGGACAGGAATAGGAAAATTTACCTTGTAGGAAACACAAAATTTTCTCACCAAACCATTTACTAGACCAGAATATCTACATTGCAGGAAAAGAGTATTAGAATATAAAGACAACACATTACTGTTATTGAAAAGTATGGTCCCACTCCCTTTCAGCACACTTAAACAAAGGGCAGATGAGATAACACAACAGTTAGATTACTCATTGCAAGAAGACTGTGGTGTACATTTACAAATAATTGATTTATTAGTTCAATTTCACGAGAAGCAAATTTTTGATGAAATATCTGTTCTCTGTTCTACTGAAGATATTAAGGTCAAGGGAAAGTACATACAATAACCTTTCTTTGAACAATATATCACAATTTGAAGCTAAATAGGTTTCTGTGGAATTTACCAGGACAGTGGGTGCAAGAGTCTGTAGGATACAAATGAAACTTTGGTAACCACAAATCTTTCTTCTTAACATTCCTATTGAGAGAGTACACAGCAAATAATCTGTTCTTCTGAAATAGACCTTCAGCTTTCAGGCCACAGATGTCACAATCAAACTGTGCCACACCATACACAATAGCATCTTACAGTAGCGTTGTGCCCTGTAGCATGAGGGACACTGCTCATTCTCCTCTGACTGAAGCATCCAGCTAGAATTTTTGGCTTATGACAAAAAATAATTGATTCAGATATTTTTCAGGAAAAAAAAAGCTACCTTAAACAGCTATGCATGTCTTTCAGAACACAAAATGTGAGACTCGCCTTGACAAGCTGCTTTTCATTCCTCTGCAATGTCCCATTTGTTTATTTATTCTGCCTTTACTGCTGTTTCACCTCTTCATGCACATATACTGTAAATGTAAATTGACTATTTGCCATTGGTAATCTGTGAAAATGTTGGGGTTTGTTCCAGAATTTTTCTTCTGTTTTCTTTGCTTTTGCACGTAATTTTCTGAGTTCCTTTTTGTTCTTTAAACTTACATGGATACCTTCTGTGTGCTTGAAAAGAATCATTGTTTAGGTTAAAAATGAAAGGTGAAGATACATAACATTTCCCCATCATTTTCTAATAGTGCTCCTCAGTCTTGTACACCTATACATCTAAGAGACAATGACTGTGGTGACTTGGTGGGTGAATCCTGAAGACCTTGTATTTCAGGAGGAACTCGCTGCAGTGGGGAAGCAGTAATACTCTCTTAGGAGCCTAAATCCCTGCTGTTGGTCTAAGAGTGGATCCAGTGCTGGCACATGGAGTGGTGCCTCCAAACCTGCACTGACTACTATGTTCCAGTATTCAATCCCTAAAGCATTACTGACTCCTTCCACCTACCAGTCTCCAAAACCACTTGAAAACTACTTCCTTCCTTCCAGAACCAGAAACTCTGCTGCTCTGGAAAATCTAGATTTTGCTGCTGCAAGGAAAATTTGCTTTGCTCTCAGCCTTGGTGTAGAAAATTTGATATTGCGTACCCTGTTGGGAAGTTTGGGCAGTGCCTAGTGGAGGTTTGTAGCATGCAAGCTAGCAATCCTACTCTGTACCGATAGTCCCTGGAAAATTTTTCTTAGGGTCACATACTGGTCTTCAGTCCTCCACCAGCTTGTTTTACTCAGGTCCTTGACAATAAACCAATGATTATAGAAGTCTCAGTAGGTGCAGGATCAGTACTACTACTGTATGTAGTTCTGGGTGCCGCAGTATAAAAAATATTTTAAGCTACTAGAGAGTGTCCAGAAGAGGCCTACAAAGTTGGTGAAGGGTTTGGAGAAGAAACTGTATCAGGAACAGGGGCAGAGGCTGCTCAGTTCAATTTTTGTGGCTTATTTTTTTTTTCCCCTGAGAGCATCTTCAGTTAATGTGATGTTTATGCTCAGGCAAACATGTCAACTTCTCACAATCATTTATGAGTGGCACAGCCTCGTGTACTACTGATGAAGATACTGCTTGTTGGCTTTCTGTAAAAAAAACTCTTGTAGTTGTGAGAAGTTAGGTGTGAGACTTGAGTGACTAAGTATAAAGAGACACTAGCAAGGTGGTGAGCTGCTAAATGTGACCTACTTCAGCTTTTTTTATCTGTTTGCAAAGCTGCATCCCTGTGGAGTGGTTTTTGTGAATGCTGTGGTGATGGGAACTAGAGAAATTGCTGAAGCTTGCCTGAGGGAGCAGTTTGGAATAATTGTTGAGATTCTTACAGTTCAGGTGTATGCCTTTTCTCTCCTTTCGTCTCCTTTCATCTCCTTTCATCTCCTTTCATCTCCTTTCCTCGCCTTCCCTTGCCTTGCCTCTCCCTACAACTATATCCTACATGTTGTGTGGCTGATGCTTAACTTGGTTTGTAAATGGTAGCTCTAAGTACAATGCTGAGAGGAAAACCTAGATTTGTGTTATGTGTGCCTGGAAAATCAAAGGCTCCAATATCCCTATGCTCATATTGACAAATGTGGAGGGCTTTTTAATTGTTGAGGAAAATTTGAAACTTTGTCCCTAAGGACTTCTCCCACCATATTCCAAAAAACATCTGACAATTGGACTGCAAAGTGCTTCAGCCCAGCAAAATCTATGTGGACTATGTTGCAAGAATAGCACAATACTCCAGAGCCTGGTGAGGCCACGGGGGCAAATCCAGAAAGATAGGCAGCACCATCCTCTACAGGTGGATAGAGGTAAGGTAGAAGTTAAGGTATCTTAGAGAAGTAACGTTGCTAATCACTGCTTCTCAAAACTTTTGAAAATACATTTGGTTTATGCAGTGAGATCCGAGATGGTTGTGGCTGGTTTCTTTGTGGAAAAAGGTTAAGGACTGGGTGTAATTACTGACTGGAAGTATACATGCTTACCTCTCAGCCAGGCCAGCACGCAAAGGCACTTAGGAATTCCCTGTCTTTCGTAACCACTTAGACTCCGTATTATACCCATTTCTCACTCTCCTGCCTCTGAGGAACAGACCTGCTGCCAGCTACCTGATTCTTGCAAACTGAGCTTTTTGTGACAACATTGAGTGCATAAGCTGTCATCTTAAAAAACCCACTAAGGAAACAGAACTAGTATGAAATGCCACATTTTGGGACTATAAGGTGTGATACTTTGTCCTGTGTTAGCCAGCTGACAGCTCCACTGGCTCGGTGGCACCCCAGTGATGAAGGACAAGACACATGTCTCTCTTTGCAAAAAATGTGCAACATTTTGGCTGTGTCCTGATTGCGGATTTTCAGATGCCCATCCTCATGTTTTGAACAAATTTTAATATGTGGTAAAGAGAACATATATTGTTTTTCCCAGATTTTTTTTATTGAGTACAGGGGTGCTAAGAGAGCACATCCTCTTGAAGAATGGAGCACCTCTGCCAAAATGCCTCTCCTGGTAAAATAAAAGCAGTATGCCTAGAGTGAGCTGCACAATGGTGAAGAGCATAGGCATGGCATGCAGAGCTTCCTGTGCACCACTGTCCCCTGTCCTCCTGAGTCCCTGTCCCAAGGCCTGCAGCTGAGGCCACCTCCTGCCTGGCTCCAGGGCCAGCAGGCTTGACCGTGCTTCCCTTCGCTGAAACTGCTCTCCTGGATTTGCTGTCTGTCTTCTCTGTTTCCTGGTAAGAGGAAAGTCTCTGGAGCCTTCATGTTTCAAGACCATCAAAATTTGTGATCAGTAAACGTTTATTACTTGTACAAAGCTGCTCAGTTTGCAAGAATCAGGTAGCTGGCAGCAGGTTTGTTCCTCAGAGGAACTGTGCCTTGCCTTGTAGACCTGGCCAAGTCACACCAAAAGTGCAAATAAACATGTCTTTTCTTCTGCTTCTTCCATACTGCTGTATTACAGGCACACACAACATGACTTGGCAGAAATAATATGTATCCATCTAGAAAATCCTCTCAGAACAGAAAAAAATGGGTTTTTATTAACACAGCAGAAAATTTCCATGAATATTTGGTCACATAAAAATAGACTTGTTTTGGCTGTGTTTACCTTCCCTTTATGTAGTATCATTGCAAATGTTCTAACAAACAAGTTTTCTGGTAGCAGTGCTAACGGGAACAATGCATTTGAGAATATTCATATGTAACATGTTCTGGATGTGTGTCTGTTCTTGCCACGAGTCTGAATCCAGTCTTATTTTAGCAATATGCCTGTGCACAACATCTGAAATGATCTCTTTAGAATTACATTCACTGGGATATGAGAACAACATAATATCTTTTTTTTTTTCCATTGAAAATTAACAACTTCTGTGCTAAGAATATAGATTATACAACAGGGAAGCCACTGAGTATGTGGCAAGTAGTGCCTGCCAAGAATTATTTATGTAGAGTCATGGCTCTGCTTTGGAAGAGTTCTGGAAAAAGAATTATTATTTTAAAAAAATTGGCAACTGGGTAGCTACAACCTCGGGGGAAAAAAAATGCTAATTACAATAAATTATTCTGTCCACAGTAATTCTAAGTTAGGATTTATATGTTCAGTAGAGGAAAACTGTCTTGGGAAGAGAATTCAGCATCTATGTCTGCACAAGCCAATGTTATTCCTTCCTTTGTGACAAAACGAGTCCAGAATATGCAAAAGAAGTAAATATTTTATTGCAATATCTTCTGCTCAGTTTCTCAGTGGGTATCTCTGATAAAGTTTGTCCTAGGCACATCACAGCATCATTGTCTGCATCTATCAACTGTGCTATCGGAACGTTTTTGGTACAAAGAGTGATATCCTCTGGAAGTATTTTTTAGCAACTTGAACTGTGGAGCCCACAGCACATAATCAGAAATGCAGTGTTTTGGGCTAGCAGTCAGAATACGAACCTTGGAACGCTGGTTTGTGTAAATCAAACACGGTTCATCTTTTCTGTGGATGCCTTTTCCATTTCTTCAGAGTAAGAAGAAACGTGGTATAGGTAGTTACATAGATTTTATTTAGACAACTACTTATAATGAAACAAACTATATTGACTGTTTTCTTGTGTATCAAATTACTGATCACTACATTTATACTAGTAAGTTCTGCAAGTTGCCTGCTGAAAAGGAAAACAAAAATGCCTCTTCAAAACATCTGAAACAGCTTAGCATGTATTTGCTAAATAAAAACAGATACAAGACTTGAGATTCTTTTATCATCATTGTTTTGAAAGTTTTTGTTCTGGCTTGATGGGACATGTAAAGGGCTGGGGGGGAACATGTCTCCATTGAGAAGGATTAGGCTGGATTCTCCCTTTTAATGGTTTGCTGTTTTGCCTGTTCAGACAGTGGAACTGATATTTTTATCAGTGTTAATGGAACTCTGTTAAGAAAGCAATAGAACACAGTATATCTTCATGCCAGTTTTTCACTCTGTTATACAGTAAATGAATGCCTGTGATGTAGTCTAAGCTCAGCACTGGCCACTGTTTGAAGTCTAGTTGCTACCCCAATGGCATGATCCCTTCAGAGTCATGGAGAGATGTCCAGTCATGCTGGTTTTGCTCAGGAGCTAGGAAGTGTTTCTGCATTCATTTCTGTGTGGTTTCTTGCCTTCTACATCCTGACACCCCACTGAGAGACAGAGGAGGCTGCACTGGCTTGACAGAGAGGGAACAGAACAGGGCAGTTTTGTGGTCACACAGGGTGTACACGAGTGTTGATAACTCTGTGTTACCATGAAGGGCAATACTTCAAAAACCAGAATACAGTAATAAAATTAAACTAACCAAAAACCAGAAAAACTGACTGAAAGCAAGCATGTATGATCTTAATTCCGCTTTGAAAATGCCATCATCACACACTGCTTAACAAAATATGGTCTTGCCTGGCAATCACATCTCTTATGAGTAGTTTTTTGCTTCCAGTATTTCTCCACAATCTTGTAGGACTGGAAAAAGTACGTGTGACCTTGTCATTCTTTTGTTCCCAAGCATATGCCATGCACATGGTGTTCCCTGTACTGCCAGCTTCACCGTGAGGCTGTTGGGTATGTTAGGATACCCATGATTCCCACTGCAGCCAGCAGCACCAGGATCCCCATGAACAGTGCAGGCACCTCTGAAGTGTAGGAATCTCTTCCCCAGCACCCGATGCATCTGCTCCAATACCAGAAAATCCACCCTGGCAAATTTTTTTAATACTGAAACATTCCTTTTGTGAGACATCTTTCAGGGATGGGTTTTTTTAAAGCTAACCTGTCCTGACCATGCAATCTCCTTTATGCATCAGGGACTAAATTGTGTTTTCATGCTACTTTGCTTTCTGCAGTGCCAATGGTTGTGTGGTATTTTGTGTGTTTTGTGTGTGTGGGTGTTTTGTTTTTTGTTTTATTTTGTTTTGTCGGTGCCAGAGGCACTCCCCTGCACCGCAGAGCACCGAGGCTTGCTGTTTTCGGTGAAGACAACACTTCCACACCTCCACTGTGCCCCGCTGACAACTTCTTCTCCTGCCTCACTGTTCTCTCACTGCTGGTCTCCCTGCCATAGGCTGGGTTGCTCCAGATGGGTAAAGCTTTTGCAGTTCAGCTATTTGGGGATTTCCCTCCAGGTCTGTTTTATCCTGATGACTGTCAGCTCTTCTTCTGAATCAGCCGTATGATAATGCATTTCTTTTTGAACTTACAGGGGAAATCAGCTGGCCTGTACCAGAATGGGGGGGGCTTAGATTGGCAAGAGGTTACAGCACCTTGGAGCTTGGATATTTAATTTTCATTCTTTGCTTGAGGCAGTTTGGAGATGTTTTCTGTTATCGCAGGGTGATTGTCATAACAATTTTGGTTACAATGTTCTGTTCTGCTCAATTTTTCCTGCCCTTGAGTGATTGACGATCCTAAGTAAAATGGGTTTCCTTTGTGCTGCTAGTAGTGACTGCACGTTCTTACACATTATTTACACCACTTTTACACCACTCTTCATTTTGATGGGTTGTTGCTGTTTTAGACTAATTTAAGGTAGAGAAGAACTGGGATGCTTTCTCTTCCCCCACCAAATCTCTGGATAATTACCAGTACTAGTACAATATCCTCTTGTACTGATGTAACTTATTGGTATAATAATTGATTTTAAAGAACATTTTAAATGGCAGCATAGCTCTGTTCCTCCAGATGGCCTGCAAAGGTAAATTACTGTGGTTTTGTACATCTATTAAAAATGTACTCTTCAGTCAAACTAAAGGCAGTTGGGAATAAGCCACATATTAAATCTAGGCTTTTTTGGTTGCTCTGATATCCAGCTTCAGCCATCCACCTCCCTCTTCCCTGAGACCACAGTTTTCTGTAGGGGCTGACAATAACGGCACGTCAGAGGACCCCTGGAATGGGGAGCTTTTCAAGGAGTCGATTGTCCGTAACGATGTGACACCATAGATGTAAATGAATGATCAAAGCTAATTTCTTGGGTTTGCATTTTCTGTCCCCACCCTTTCTTTCTTCAGTCTTGCTATGCGTGCCTGGCTTACAACCTTTTCAGGAAAGCACGTCATTGCAATTATATGCATTGAATATTACAGACATTCTCCACTTGTCTAATTTGTGTCAAGATTCAAGTACTCTTCATCTGTATGTTTTAGGTTTATCTACACATTTCAGGAAGACAGTTTCTTAAAGGGTTTTGCAGTTTATTCACTAATTAATTTTTAGTTCACTGTACTGAAGTGATTTGCCTTTGAAAGCCTATCTTGTAAATGATGCCTGCAATATATAGGCTTATTCTATGCACAGTAGAACTGAGCTGGCACTGTCCATGTGATAATCATGTGCTATTCCACAGAGTTAAATATTCTATTCTTTCCTGCACTAGTACCTCGATCAATATTTAAAGAACCATTAATTCAATCATTGGCATCAAAAGCCAGCTGGCATAGCGAACTTGACCCAGGGTTGTGCCAGGTTAGGCAACATTTGTCCTGAGTAACAAAGCAAATTAATATACATCCCGGAACACACTTGTACAAAACAATATAGAAGAAAGAAAAAGCACGTCAGCAGAGCCTGGAGTTGTTCTGCATGCATGTGGACAGCTAGCCTTGGTGCAAACCTCACTGCAAAGATCTCAGCTCACCGTTCTCCTTTCTTGCAGTAATGGCCAGAGGCCACCATAGCAAACATCTTAGCTTCTACCAGCTCCAGCATATGAAGGAGGACGAAGTCTTCCTTAGTTTGTGTGCTACACAATGCACAGCATTGGCAATAACTCGGTGAAAAAGATTTAAGTAGAGAATACATGATTCTGAAAAGAACTGTAGGACATAGTTAAACTGTTGGCTAGACACAGAAATTTAAAGAAATGGATATTTTACTTCCTGAATGCATCACGATATCACTGACTTCAGCTAACAGCTACATTAAAAGCCAATTTTACACATTAAACAAGGCAGCTTGTATAAATTTAATGATTTTATATTCTGTTTAGAACAACTAATGCCTATACTAATTTTTCACACTAATTTCTGCACAGGAAAAAGAGTTTCTCTATTCCTGTTCTCTCTCTTTGTTGCACATAAATATGAGACAATTGTGTGTAGCAGGCATGCTCACACATACTGTGTAGAGAGGACCAGAACAACTTCATATGACATTTTAGCCCCTGACATGTGTTTTTTAGTTATTTTATTTCCAAATACGGTATTTCAGGTTTTATGAACACTGATCATTTTCCTATATTCATAATATACACCTTTATACCCTGTATTTTGTAGCTTTAATAATGTTATCATCCTAAAAGGCCGTAGTGGGTTTTATTCATTTTGACAGACACAGATCTCTTTAAAATAGACTATTCCATTGAAAGTGGCTAAAGGAAAGCAACAGATTATCACCTTTTATGTAATAAGTGAAAACTCTGGAAGCCACTGTTTATGTTCCTTAGCTTCTTGGTCGTGATGGAAATGTCGGAGCACTGACTGACTGTGTTGTAGCAGAGACTGGCTGAAAGCAGCAAGCTTTCTCGATGAACGAGAGTGAGGGGTAGAAAACAGACAGATGTCAAAAGCAGCAGCGGATGGTGAGTGTGAGCAGAGACATGTGCTGGCTCCAGCCGGCTTTAAGCTGCTCAGGTGGTGAATGTGGAAGTTGTGAGCAAGGAAATAGCTTGCTGTTTTTCTACATCCTAAACTCTTAAAAGATCACACTGAATAATTATCTAGTTTGTGTATGCTCTTCTCTGTGGCAGATCACTGCCACCTAGTTGGTCACTCAGGCCAACATATATGCAGTGCAATTCAGAATCTGTGGTGGTCCTAGTAACAGTTTAAACCAGTTTAAAGACCAGTTTAGAGCAGTTTAAAGATCTTCTGCACATGCAATAGATACATATAAAAAACCTTTGAGTGCTGAAGCTAGAGTAACAGACTTCTCTTCTGGCTTTTGTTTGAGATAATGAGTACCATTACAATCTAGTATTTACTGCTATGTGAGATTGTCAATGCTCCTTTCATGAAACTTTGTTCACCATGGTTTTGTCAAGCCTTGGATTGATATTTTAGGGTCTGCACAATTCTTGACTGAAATGAGTGGCCTTTTCAAAGCAGATGCCTTGCAGAGTTTAGCTTAGTTTTCGGATAAGTCCTAACTGGAAATGTTGTTGTTGTTCCTAAGAATAAGATGGAGAAGGTGTATTTTTCCCCATAGAAATTAGCAGAATCCTACCAGTGTAGGGAAGACCCTGCTTTGGAGGAGAGATTTGGTATGTGACAGCGTGGGCCTCCTTTGTGTCAGGGATGCAGCTCATGAAGTTTCTTTCTTTCCACAAGCTTAGTCACATGCCAATGATTAATTTGGCTGATGAATTTTTGAAAAAACTGCACTGGCCATGCGCTGTCCTGAAACTTCAAGCTGTGATTCCTTACTACAGGTGCAAGGGACAGCTGGAGCAAAATGAGCTCTAGGTGCTTCCTGTACTGGTGCTGCCCTTGAGGGAGAGGAGGAAATTTCCTGTTGGGGTAGGTGGCATATGCGTCCTGGGAAAGGAGGAAGGCAGGAGACAGCAGAAGTGCAAGTGGCTTGTGGAATGTGTGGAGGATGAGCTGGGGTTTGGCATGTGGCTACACAATGACAGGTGCACACTCCCTATCCAGGGCCTGACACTTGAGAGATGAGTCTTGATAAGACCTCTAGAAAGTTTCCCATTAATTGTGTCTTGCTGAGGAACTGGGTTTTGGACAGCAATATACCTGAAGATTATCAGCCTTCACTGGAAAATTCTTGATGTTATCAAAACCAATCGTCTGAAAAGTGAAATATTGTTCCAGCAATGTCTGGAGAAGTTCAGTTAGGAAATGTCGTGCAGGGGTAAGATTCATAACTGTGTAACCTCTGTAATGCCACTTTTGAAATGCAATACAGACATGAATTGCCATGAAAAACACCTTCAGAGACTGCTATGTAGAGTGCATCACTTGGGTGTTTGAAGTCAAGGAAATGTCAGTGCACTGGGGACTGGGCATGCTTACCCAATTGGTTGGTTGTTTTTGTGTTTGTTTGTTTGTGTTTTTGTTTTTGTTTTTTTTTTGTTTGTTTGTTTGTTTGTTTTTTTATTTTGTTTTGTTTTGTTTTCCCCTTTTTTTTTTCCCTTGTCCATTTACCTGGGGAAAAAAGAAGAATTTGATTAAGTGATTGACTGTGTTGTCCCTCAAATAAACAGGGCTGTCAATGTGCTTGTGCACCAGCCTTTAACAACTACATTTCATAAAGCTGGGGTATTCTACATTTTACTGAATATCTCACAAACCCCCTATTTCCTAAGGTGTTTTAAGTTCATACACTTTTACCCCTTTTCTGTTCAACAGCAAGCCCCATAGCTGCACATGAAAGGCTGGGCCCCAAGGCTGAGCCACAGCTGAGGTTCCCAGCTGGTCCAGCTTTCCCTATTCCTTCCCAATATGTTGATGCTGTGGCATCCTGCTAACAGTGTCTGAGAGTGGCGGTGCTCTTACCTTATCCCAGCAACTTCATGTGGATTTGGTGTCAGCCCACATGAAGGTCAACATTTTCTGCAGGCTTTTGAGAACAACTGTTTCCCAAGACTTCTGGGATTTCTTAGGTTAAAAAAAAAAAAAGGAAAAATAAAGGGCATCAACATATGTGGATGGTGTTTGAGATTGAGCTGTACTTCCTCTGAACCCTCCATGGGTGGGAAGAATGCCCATGGATCCTTTGTACCAACACCTGGCAGTCTCCACATGTGCTGCTGCTCGCACCTGAATGTGCGTATTTTGAGAAGAGGAGGGTGTGAACAATGAGGTGAGTCGAATGTGTAAGTTCTGAAACCTTGGCTACATTCGAGGAGCAAGTCAAGTTAAAAGAAGAGAGAGTGTTTGAAAATAAACAGGACATGAGCCAGCAATCAATAACTGCCTGAAACACAAACCAGCCGTTAGCTCAGCCAGAATCAAGGTTCTTGGCTAAGCTAACACATGGAACTAGTCTTGAAATACGTAAAAGGCTGCTGTGAAAGACAAAGGAACAGTCTGTCTTCCCTGTCCAGGACAGTGCAGCACTGGACTGACTCGCCTGGGGAAACTGTGGTGTCTTCATCACTGGAGATTTACAGAACAAGCTGGACAAACAGCAGTGAGGAATAGTCTACATCATATATTTGGGACAGCCTTGGGACAGAGGGAGGGGAAGGATAGCAGTGTGACCTCATGAGCACATTCCTACCACTGTTTTTCTCTGATACTGTGGTGTTATATCACTGTGCTCTTATTCTTGTTTGTCTTTCTCTTACTATACTCCCAGATGTGCCTTGTCTTTGTGCAAGATCTGTGCAACAGGGATGTTTATGCTGAGTGGGACCTTTGCACTTTATTGCAATAATGGCAATTACGTTCAGGCAGGCATCTTTTGAACACCAAAACCCTCTTGTAATGTCAATGAGCTCTTTTAAGTAATTTCTGGAGTATACTGCATGTATTGCATCACTTATTCCTAGGTAGAGTAATTCTGCCTCAAGTCAGCGCAGGGAAGGCTTGAAGGGCACAGTCATCCTCAGTCTGTCCTAGTGTTGCCCTCTGGATCTGGTTGTTTGGAGGAAAGCAAATGCAGTTCCTGTGCCACCAGCTGAATATAGAGATGTATGTGTATGTGCATTTGAAGTCTGTAGCCAGTGTGCAGCGAAATGTCAGAGATCATATAGCAGCTCCTGTACCTACCTGACAGAGAAGGTACCCTTTTCCTCTGGCACACAGACCCTTCATTTCTGACTTGTGATATACTGTCAGACAGTATAGAACACATTGCAATGTTATACCTATCACAAGCTGCAGAATGCATCCACAAAGTTCTTCAGCCTCACTGAGCAACCCCATTTGTTGGAGTCAGTGAAATTATTCACATGTGTATATGTGTAGTTAGGCATATGCCTAAGTCTTTTGCTGGGGGTGGGCATGGGGAAAAATCATTTTCCAACATTTTTAACTTGACAACAACTTGCATAAGCATCAGATTACTTAATAAAAATCAAGCACGGAGCAAAGCAGCTTTGGTAGCACATACCATAGCAGTACTTATGTTGCAATTCCGTTATTGCAACAGGTGTTCTAGTTTGCTAAGACCAAGGGATCAATAACTAAATTTACAGAAAAGCCAGCTGCTTAGTTGTTAGAGGTTGTTTTAATGTGTCAAGTACTACTTCTTTGGCCAAAACTGATTCTGTGAAACAGTATCTTCCAAAGCATTCCAATAATGGCCTTCTTTTTCTGCAGTCTCAGACTAAAAGATAAAATAAATCTGCAAAACATAGTCTGATACATTCATCTCACTTAAGCATCTCTTGCTCTCAAAGAATAGTAAGCCACTAAGCCCTGTAGAATCAAATGTTTTCCTATTAGCTCTTCCAGTGGAAGTTATTCCATCAACACATGCATGAAAAATCAGCGATTGTCCAGGATGTTCTCTATTCCATTTTAAACTCCCCTATAATTTAAAACACATGACATATGTAACACATATGCTAGTTCTATGAAAGCGGTTACGAGCCTTCCTGGGAACAGGTTCATGTTACAATTTGTACCATAGTGCTAGTCCAAATCCCAGAATATATTAACTATAATGGATTCAAAGTTCTTCAGGTGTAGCTAAGGAATTGTTGGTACTGTGTTTATGTAGGAATGTACAAATATATTTGTGCCTATATTTAAAGAAGAGCATGTTGTGTATTTCCTATATTTTGGCAATTTAAAATGAGTGAATATTTTCATGACATTACCTGGCAATATTAAGACGAACAATTGATAGGAACCATCCAGAAATTTTATTTAGAAAAGAAATAGGATGCAACACTCATCAGAAAAAAATTCTTTGACATTTGGATAAGCAGAACTGTAGCTGTGTTTGATTGCATAGGTATTATGCTCCCAATGTTTACCTCAAAGGGGACAGGGCTTGCACCATCATGCTACGTGGCTGCATCAGGGAGGCAGAGAGGCAGCAAACCCCATTGCTTGCTGCCCTCCTTCTCCAGAGTAGCCTGAGCTCACCAGCCTTGGCCCTGCTTGGGCTGCTCAGTACTCCCACAGGGCCCCAGCAGCCTTCCTGGGGGATATGCTGCAGCATGTGAATCTCACCACATGCCCCAGGGCCACCAAAGGAGGAGATACTTACCCTTGCCTGGACTGTCCTCACCCCTTACGGTGACTGCTTGGCTACCAGAGTCAGGTGCAGGGCTTGAGTTGAATGAAATGAGAAAGTGAGGAAAGGGTGGAGCTGGTGAAAAATGCATTGATATAAAATTTCCCTTCAATAAATGCTAAAAAATAGCCTTAAAACCCCCTCAAGCCTAGCAAGTGTTAGTTTTCGATGTTAATATAGGGCACAGTTGTGCTCCAGCTCGGGTTAGCAGTGCAAAGAGACAATTAAGATGTGACACATGCCTGGTATAGTAGAGTTCAGATTCTGAAAAGTTTATATTTTTACCTGAAAAATTCCTTCACAGACATTTAAAGGATATTTTTCTGAATATTAAGAAAAGAGCTGTAGCTGTGTTTTAGAAAAAAAACTTATAGAGAAGGAAAATTATGTCTGAAATACCTTCTCTTTGATTCCCTCATTAAATTCAGCCATGTAATATTGTTGGATTGCAGAGTTGTTTCAGCAGTAAAATGATATAATACCTTTATTTGCTCCAATGTCCATGACACTTTGCACTCAGTCACCATCTTGACGTGTAATTGAATTCAATGAGCAGGTGGTCAGAATTTTTTTTTTTTTTTATTACCAAAAAGGAATAAACCCATCTTGTTTGAAAAGTTGCAGGTTTTTTTCGTTGTTTTTCTATAGGTGATATGCTACAGGCATTTCTTTATGGTTTATTCATTTTACCTACAAGAAAAATAAACTACCTGCAGTTTGGCCACATTTCCCCAAATGTTAGATTATGAAAGATGTTTTTACAGGAGTAATTTAGAGTTTGAATGCCGGTCTACAACAAAAAATTGGTTTGCTGTTTAGATTTCCAGCACAAGGTTCAGAGGTATTTGCAAACTGAATTCTTCCAAATACACTTACATTCTTGAGAGTCAATTTCTAAGTCCAGGGTACTCTCTTCCATTTTGGTGTCTGATGTCAGACATGAAAACCAAACCCAGGTACACTGCCCTGAACTCTGTTCCTGTCTGTCAGATAAGCATTATTTTGCCAGGAGCTGTAATGGAAGAGAAAGCATGCTGAACCCGGGAGACGTCAAACCAAAGCAAAGAACAAAACCGTTAGCAGAGACCTTGGACAGTTTTTGTGGTCTTCAGAAGTCATTCAGTATGAGACACTCTCCACCTCTTCCAAATGTATTAAAAAAAAAAAAAAAAAAGATGCTTCAGCTCTCACACTCAGTGTTTCCTACTTTAACTATTCCCCTCTTAGAGCCTTCTCCAGCTCCCAGGGCAGTGCCTCTTGGAACCTCCTGCTCAGACCAGCTGTGCTTGAGAACGGGTGTTCTGTGCTGGAGCCACCAGGGAACCACGACTTCATGTAGTTCACCCTTCTCCTCCATACAACCCATAACAAGCCTTATATTTTTCTAATATTCAGGTGTTGTCAGTCTCCTTTTAATGTATCTGTGAGACTAGGATGGATAACATCAAGTTCTTCATAGGTTCCAGAGTTTTTTTCCCCTGGCTATCCTGCTTCAGCAGGCATGACTGCT
The DNA here is from genome assembly GCF_037038585.1 of Patagioenas fasciata. Taxonomy (NCBI): domain Eukaryota; kingdom Metazoa; phylum Chordata; class Aves; order Columbiformes; family Columbidae; genus Patagioenas; species Patagioenas fasciata. The sequence continues at coordinate 35,235,562 of NC_092560.1, forward strand.
CCTGCTCCTGCTGCATGCTGGCTCTGTGGTGAGGGTGGCCTCTTCACATGCAGCATTCCCTCCTTGCTTCTTACTCACCCAGCTGAGGGGCTGAGCAACAACTAGCCCAAAAGGCCTTTGCTCTTCTCCATGTGCTACCTTTCCTATGGTGTCTTTAAAACTTTTCAGTGTTCTTTGTCCCCTGAATATGTTCCTCTGATATAATTTTGGAGTGCTAAGTGGAGAAAGCTCCTTACTTAGCCTACATGAGAAATAAGTCATGACTAGCCATGACAGATCTCATGCAAGTTTTTAGGGTAGGATTTTCCGTTCCCTTAGGTGACTGTAAGGTGAAATGACTAACATGGTGAAGAGTTGAGAGCTATGTGCATGGGATGGCAGGCTCAAGAGGTGTGTTCTGGCAGGGAGACTGATCCTCATGAAGACGTGATGACCTAAATTCCTGACAGAGACTCCTGCACAATGACATCCTCTTCCTTGGGAATATGGTGAGGCAAAACTAACGCTGCTCAAAGGCAAAGTGCTCTCAGTCTTAAGTCAAAAGACAAATTGAGAAGCTGAGGGCATGTGAGATGGCTCATTGTGAGAGAATGTACTGTTTATCCAGATGACTTGGTCCTGGAAGCACTGGAAGACCTAGGACTAGATTCATCCAGATGTCTGTGGAGCAGCAGTCGTGACAGTGATGGTATGCTGGTGACATCTGCCAGCTCGGAAGTGGGGCTCTTGCAGTGGTGTCCAGCTGACGCATGTCACTCTCACTCTGCTATGTCAGAGCTGGTATGCCTTTTCCTCCTGCCCTCATGCTGACTCCCCTCTGAAATTACCCTTCGTCTTCCTTATGCTTCTTCCTATATAAAATGACTTATGTTCTTGTCTCCTGTTTTAGACAAGGCAAGCCTAAGCAGGGAGAGCAGCAGGCTTAGCTAACTGCCTTTGAAAAATTGTCATAATTCACGTCAAGGCCATGGAGAAAATTTCTGGACATGTTTGTGAACTTTATCCATTCATTTATGGATTTTATGACCAGCTGTTTGTCAGAAACGATGAGGCTGTGTGCTTAGAAACACCAGTCCCCTGTATGGGAACGTAGCGTCCCATCTTGTGTTTCTGCTGCTGACAATGCCAGCTCCAACCATGGCTCTCAGGTATCAGCAGTCCTGGCAGAGGAGGGACATCCGTGGTGCAGAAATGCTTATCCTGGGGTACAGCTGTGTCATCATGAAGCAGGAATGTACAGTATATGCCTTCCACAAGCATAACTCTGAGCATAGAAATGTGTATACCACCAACAGCACCTGCCCCTCTGTGGAGCGGTTCAGCTGTTGTGATAGCTGATGAGCTAAATTTAAGGTTTGCACATGCTCAGTTCTATTTAATGCCTACCAAGGGGAGTCTATGGGGTGGGGGGACGAAGCGGATGGCAATAGGGGGGCTGGGATGGAACCCAGCTTTGGGATCTACATATATGCAGAGTTCTGAAATATTTTTTCCTCCTTTATGTTTATACTTAGCTGGATCTGAAGTCACGCTGTTCTTTTTAAAGTAAAAATCCTGGTGTGTTACGTATAGCTCCCTTTATTATAATGTATGATGTGACTGAAAATAAAGGTGCAAGTTTTACACAATACTATTAGTAGTAGTCCCCTTAGAATTTCTTGCCTTATTCTCAGATATATTGCCATAATTATATTTTTCAAGACATCCAAAATTGCAAGGGAGCAGGTTCGATCTTGTTGAAAGTTAAGAAATCCAATACAGTAGTTTTCACTAGATTTGACTCCTTCATTATTTCCTGAGACTATAAAAAATGTTATGACCACATCTTTGGAAAGATATTCAAAGCATCAGAAGCATATGCTAAATGTGGTTTGTTAATCATTCAAGGAATTGAGATACTGCATATAAGAAACATGCTTTTATCTTGACTTAGTGCCAAAAAGCCTTCTTCAAATTCTTTTCCTGCTCTGGCAAAGCACAGCAAATCATCCCACCACAGACATTTCAGGGGTATGTGCATACTGGCAGCAAAAGCAGAGGACTTGAAGAAACCTTAAAAACACAGTACCAGTATTATTTTTAAAATTACAATCTACTTAGTTAAGTGTAAGACTATGTGTGATGCTACTGTTTGTCAGTAAGATATACATAGATATTAGTAATGCAATACGGTAATCTTTCTTGCTAAAATTACACTTAAAGCCATGTTGCCACATTTCATGCATCCCTTTGTATAGTGTTATTGGAAGTGACATTCCCCTCCATGTCTCTGAGAGTGAGTTCATTCAGGCCAGCTGATATATTCTAGGAGTCTTTTCATGCAGAGATAAACTTTAAATTATCACCTATCTTTAAGTCTTACGAGATGTAAAGTCCAAAAATGAGAAACTGAAACTGCCTGATTTGACAGATCAAGCAAGTAGAACTCATAAATTGGATTTCCAGAGAGGGAGAATTTACTTCCAGAAACTAACAGAGGGAAGGATACAGAGAGGCAGCCGTATCTGTCTGATGTTTTATGAAAACAAATGTTTGCAGCCAGCTCAACCGTGCCCTGAGGTTATAGTAAACAAGCAATGATAAGGATGGTGCCGTGCTGACTAGCTGGTGTACTGGAGCAGGTATTGTATATCAACAAGCTGGTGTTGTTGAGGCCAAGTTATAGTGGCAGGAATTTAGCACTTTGCAAACTCGTGACACCCAAAAAGGCCACAGTGTGTGTTGGGTGTGTGTTAGGATGGATCCTGGGCAAGGAGAGGGAGTTGGCAACCTCCCGTGTGCATCAGGAGAATTCTCTGCTTCGTGTGAGAGATACTATTTGTGCTGTGATAATATTTGACTGGTTCATAGGCCTTTTCTTTTTTGAGCTGGATAACCAGATATCTTCTCTTTCACCAGGTTTAGAGAGATTTAAGATAAGCTTTTATTTCAGTCCTTAGAAAATCTCACATACATAATTTTCTGATGCAGATGACCACCTTTTGTTTGCTCTAACCTTTGCATTGTGTTCTGGCTGGTACAAACTGACTGCCCTCCTAGCATAATTGCTTAGCACTCTGTAAAGTGATTTACTCCTTAACACAAGTTGTATGATAAGTCATAGTAACATTCCCATCAATGAGCAAGGGAGTTCCTGTTGAACCTGGCATGAGTGCAGCTGAGATGTTAGCTGAACTCATTAATACAGCTCTGCACATTACACTCTGGATTTCTGAAAGTGAGGCTTTGGTAAGACATTTTAAGGTACCTGCTCTGATGTTTAAGTTCTTTGAATTACTTATATGTATTACAATTGCACTTGAAAGAGACAGAGTTTACATATGTTTGATGAGTAGTGGGTCCTTGACAACCACCTATAATGTGAGGTTTCCAAAGAGCTGTTTTCAGTCATGCTCTTGTAGCCATCACAGGGAAACGGTTTAAGAGAGACAAGTGTGAATGGCAGAAGAGCCGTGTGCCGGCTATTATCAGTTGCACTAAACTCCAACTTTTCTTACTCCTACAACATGCTTTTGCTTTATAAAATATTATTTGCAGTCACAAATTTCATGCATTTGATTTTACCAATATTAAACAGGATCTAAAAATTGGTTAAATAAGTAATGCTAAAGTTGATGGTTAAATAAGAGACTAGCAAGTTTCGGAGTTCAGTCCTTTTCATGTACTTTGCAGTTTGAAACCATTAGAAAGTATCACATTTGTCTTCAGCAGTTAAAGGCAATGGTCATTAAAGATGTTAGCTATCAACTAGGGTTCAGCACTTGGTGCCAGATAAATACTGATAGCAAAGTTTTCTTTTCTGTTGCCTTTTTTGCTCCCTCTTTTCTGGAGCATGGTGTTCCCACTTAGCACTCTAATTTTTCACAGTCTTCGGAATTGTACTGTATGTACCATGCACTAGAGATATGGAAAACGAAAGCATTCATCAGTCACATTCATCCATGCAATTTCACGCATCTGTTATATGAGAAGGTAAACAGGTTCCAGAGCACAACTGAGAATTTCTCCACAAGAGCTGTGCTGAAAATGCAAAGCAAGAAAAACATGACACAGCATTAAACAGCTATGCCTATAGACTGTTGACTGTGGCATAACCTCTTGTTTGGTTCTGCTGAGTGTCTGGGCCAGCGAGTGTGGGAACATACTTAGTACTCTTCTTGTGAAAGAGGATCTCAGTTCCTGGTAGGGGAGGAGACACAATTCTCTCTCTGTTTAGTCTTCTGTGGCATGACTGGAAAGTGCCCACAAGCACAGAAGAGACACTGCCACCCCTAGCAGGCCTCCCTCTGCAGCCTGCAAAAAGACCAGACAGCTAGAGAATAAACTTCATTCTACCTTAAAACTAAGCATCCAGGAGAGAAGAACAGAGGAGAGCAGGACTAAAATAATCGATGCCTAAAATAGCCCACTGCAAATTTACTACTGAATAAATGCCAGGATTCAGGATTTCCTGGAGTCTCCATCCAAGAACAGCTCTGGTTCAGTAGAAACAGTGATATGAACTGTGCAGCTTGGTTACTGTATTGCTATGGTACATGGCATTATACTGCAGAATCAATATATTAATAGAATGGAGAAAGGGAGAAAAAGATGGAAAAAAAACACAGGCAAATACACTGTAAAACCCCTAGGGGACTTAAATCAGACAAGGATTCTCACGGGAGTCAATGTAAATCTCTCCTTGTACAGAAAGTAGGGAAATGGCAGAAAGCAGTGAAGTAAAAAGGTATTTCCTCCCGTGAAATTTAACCAAATAAAATCAGTTCCCCATTTTTCCTTTTTATCTACAAAAGGCAACTTTTCAAGTTTTCTTGGCAGGTTTTGAATTCCTCATGCATTTTTGCATAATGCTGCTGAGATTGGAACTCTTATGCCCCAAAATGTGGAGTGTGTGGGTCTCTGGTGTTTGGTCACGGCAAAATTAACTCAGTCTTGTCAAAAAGAGGCTTATTGATTTTCTACTTTATTGCCTTGCTTGGGATGTGGATCTCGACTGACCAAACCCTTCACCTCATGTGACCTATAAAGGATGTGGATAGTCCTTGTATTGTCACACGTTTAGAGAACGAATTTTTGTAAAAGCAGTCCAAAGACAGTATTTACCTGCTGTAGCTACTCTGAGTATTTCGCTGTTCCCTGTGAATAAAAGTTAACATTATTCATCCTTATAACATCTCTGAGGTGACTCTTAATTCATATGGATGAGGTTTTTCTTTGTTTAGCAAAGTAAATTTGGCTTAAAATAGGAACACAAAACTATAACTATTTAAACCAAAACAAGCCAGCTTCATATAAAATCCGGTTCTAAAAAAGGTTTTCTAACCCGAGGAAGACTACACTGGCAGCTTTATAATTACAAAAGTAAACTTGGTCCATGCCTGAAAAAAATAAATTAACAATTAGCCAGTTTCTGTAGTATAAACAAAAATAACAAGACTGCTTTGAATAAATCAATCCATAGGAACAATTATAAGCATTACCCATTGTTGAACAGTCTAACACTATAAAACCAGGATTTGCTGTTAGTTTTCCATAAATGTTCCATGGATTGTCTTGCGGGTTTTGCATATTTAATATTTATAACTCTAAGAGGCAATTTGAAAGTGTTTTTAACAAACTGAATTCTGGACTTCCAGAGAAGATTTTTGGTGGTTTTGGTTGGTTGTTCATTTGTTTGTTTGTTTGTTTGTTTTTGTTTTTGTTTTTGGTTTTGGTTTTTTTTTGTGGGTTTTTTTTGTTGTTGTTTTGTTTTTGTTCTTTTGTGGGGGTTTTTTTGTGTTTTTTTTTTTTTTCCCCTGAAAAGGACTGGAACAAATAATAGCACAGGAATACCTGCAGCATAACAAAGTAATAAATAATAGCATGAAATCTTCAAAATTGGGACTTGTAACCAGGCTTGTGCCCTTATTCGAATCAGTAGCTGTGACAGACTTTAGGTACAGCTTTTGACACTGTGTCACATAATATCTCAATGGCAAACTAGAGACTTACGATCTGCACAGAACTGCAGGTAAGTGCAGAAGTACATGGGCAATCATAACCAAAATGCACTTTTTTTGAGAGAGAAAATAATTGCTAAGTGAAAGGAACAATCCAGTGAAATTTCAGAGATCTGTGTTGGCTCTGCTACTGTTTAGAGTTTCATGTACGATTTTAGTGATGGAATGGGGCATTCAGACATAGGTTTTCTGAAATTGCAATTTGGGAGGTCCTGCCAAGCATACTCTCTAGTTTTGTATGTAGAATCTCAAGATACATATGGACTAATGTGGGAATCTAATGGAGAGAAACATGAATCATTTAAAAAATATGAAAACCATAAAATGCATGACATGTTTGGATTAGTTTAGTCTGAAGAGGAAACTGATACTAAACTTCAAATGTGTAAGGCATATTTAGGCTAGAAGAAACCTGTATCATTGTAGGTCTTTAAGAAACATGTCAGATAAACACCAATCAGAAATAAAATTAATATAGGTGGTGCTGCTGTAAGCAGAAGACTCCTGATGCTCCCTTTTACATGATTTTTTCAAAACAATTTTTTTTTAGCATTTTGGTGAAGAGTCACCTTAGGGAAGGAAACTTTTCTTTTTTATATATTGCGGTTATATTTATGTTTTTGTTTGCAGTAACTGGGACTTGACTCCAGACAAAATTGTTGATTCATAAGTAGTATAAGTAATTGGTGAAGGACTTGTACAAGAACATGACTTCAATTGCAGTCAGTGGTCTGTCCTATAGCATCAGGACTGAAAAGCACTCCCATCTCACGCCATGGTATTATGGCCGCCACTTTAGTTTTTATGGCCCCTTCTGAAAACTGCAGTTAAGCCATAGGACCTAACTAGGTATGAATCCTGCGGGGCTCAGAGCCATGCCTTGCATGCTTGTGTGAGACAAAGGGTGCAGGCAGGACGCCACCAGCAGCTAGAAGGCATCAGAGAGCACACGAGCTCCTGGTTGTGTCAGTTCTCCCAGGACCACATTTACTCTGCATGTACGTGAATAAAACTGGCCTTAGATGTTTTATGTTTAGTTTTCAAAGTGTGTGCTTTGAGGGTGAAGGAACAGAAATTTTTAGAAAGCATTGCTTTAATTGTTCTTTTCACAAAATAAACTGTGAAGTCCAGAGAAAACTGGACAACAACTTTCTTTATATTTCTTACTTCTTATTCTCTCAGTTTGTGTAACATCCTGGGTTTAATGGGTTGGAAAGTGATGGACCAGCAAGATGTCAACACTCAGTCAAAATCAAAGAGCAGAGAACTCTCTGCATCCATCTGACCCCAGGGTTCAGACAGGAGGCTCTGAGTGAATCTTGATAATGCTGGAGTAATTTACACATCTCTGCTTATTGAGGCCAAGAATTTAGCCCTCTTAAGTGCAACTGCTGAAGTATTTTGTAAAGGAGTTTCAGCTGAGGACACAAACTCTGTGTCAACTTGTAGCCACTGAATTGCTACTTCTTACTGAATTGTGTTATATATACACATATTTTCAAATAAAGAGAAGTTACATTATTGCCAAATGTGGTAGCATCAACAACAGACATGGCCCTTGGCTGAAATACACTGTTATGAATCTGTTGATATTCAAAGGATCAGCGTGGTTTTACTCTGCCTGGCTGAAAATGTTTATCGCTACTGTGTGGGTGCAAAAGGAATTGCTCGTGTCAAAATTCCAGCTTTAGTGGTCTTAAGTGATTCATAAGGCTCACTTCAGAAGATAACAGTAACTATAATTGATGACTCTCTCTTATTTCCTTTACGTGCATATGTCTATAAAAATCTATAGACACATCAGCCTGTGCACAGTACCCATCAGCATCATGACTGCTGCCCACTGCAGAGCTCTGCAATCTCTGCCTACATGTCACTTCATGGAAATCATGGTAGAATGGTGTTCCACAAATCACCTTATTACAATCCAAAACTTAGTGTGAACAGTGAGAAAAATAATGTGGTTAAGGAAAAAAATAAGCTTTATTGTTATTGCCATCTTTATAATGTGTTTCTTACAGTCTGAAAATGAGCAGCAAGGTGTAAGTCTACAGAAATATGCTATACATTAAAAAGCTTCTTCATTTTTAGAACCATCTATATTTCAATTAAGAACTCATGAAAGATCACATTAAAGCCCTTTGTTGTCCATGATGGCCAACGTATTTTGACCAGATTAATTTTCTGTCTTTTAAGATTATTCTCTAGTCACAAGTAAAAGAAACCTAAATTTTTTTAAGTACTGAACAACTTGCAGTTCTAATGTCTGTCAGTGTGGCTGACACAGCAGATTACTATATTTGATTTAAAATGCTTAAAATTATAAATAACTTGGGAAGTAAAGGCACTAGATGTAAGTACTACATAAACAATGACAGATTATTTCTTATGAATATTAAACAAGGTATTAAAACATAACATTTTCAAATGATTAAATGATATTTGGAATGCAATATTTGAATAACACAAGTAGTTGAAAAGCATATAGAGAACATGATCCCAACTCCACTTTTTCTCCTGTGCTTATTTTTCATGGACACTGTAGTGCACAGAAACCACATGTGTAGCATTTGCATGGGGGATGGCACTGCCTGCTCTGTGACACGTGCAGAAGAGAGGCATTGTCTGAGTGGCACTATCTACACTTGGGCCAGGAAACTCACCCAGGGGATAAATGGAGCGTCTTCGAAACAGAGGAGACAAGTCCCCAGCTGGCTTCCAGGCCTGCGCAGATATGAAGCAGTGCTGTCACATGCTCTGACAGTGCAATGCCCCTCTTTTTCTCCCCAAATATGTGCCATCCTTTATCCTGCCCCAGTTGTCCTTTCACAACTGCCCAGTCCCACCTGATTCATGTTTGTAATACTGTCAATTAAAAAATTAGTAATTAAAATGAAGCCCCCTTTGCCCATACTACTCCTAGCTTTTACACTGCTCCATCTGCCCATTATCTCAGTCCCCTTCTTGTTGTTAAAAGACTCATCAGCATGTGATCTTCCTTCTGCCAGGATTGCTTAGTGCCATCTGCTCCCTTCCTAGAGGATCAGTCCAACTCAGATCACTGTTTACCATAATCAAAAATCCAACACATTTTCTAAGCACTGGTTTCAGAGGATGCTTTTGTGATTTTCCACCAGAGTCAACTCATATCAACCTCTTCCCACATTGTCAAGGCCATAGAAACAACACTGGTCCTTAGATGGTCCATGTATTCCCAGATCTGTGGGGCCTTTGTGGCAACAGCGTATCTGTGTCCATCAGGCTATACAGCCACATGCTGTGTTATTGTTTGTTTAAGGCATTTAGCTTCTCTTGCAATGACCAAAAACTCAAGTAACCCCTTCCCAAACTGAACATCCTCTTTGTGGAAAAACTTGTGTTTATCTTAGTTCTTCCAGCATAAAAATACTAAGTTCATATTATACTGCTTGAAAGAATTTTCAGAACATACCTTTTTCTTACATTTTCTCTATTGGTTCTCCCAGTTGTTTTCATGCATGTTGCATTTTTAAAGAGGAGCAATAAGCAGTGCAACACTGAAAAATTCATTTAGGAATATAGCAATAGTGAAGTGCTTCTATCTATCAGAGAAAATATGTTGTAGGGACAACTGTCAAAGCCTTTTTCCTGACATTTGATCTGGGAACTCAGGAGGGTGACCTGCAATACTTCTGCTGCTCTTCACTACAGGCCACTTCCCTTGAGTGAAATTGGACCTGCTGTAACTTTCCATGCCCACCTGCCTTCCTATGAGTAATCCGGGTCCTCTCTTCAGTAACTTGGACTTCAAAAAATGCCTGGACTTAACATTTTGATCTGGGAGATTCTTGCCCTGACATCTTTACAGCACAGCAGTGGGTGAATGTACTCCCATGGAGCCCACCATGAGCTCCCTGCTCCATATCGGCCTGCACTCACCCTGCTTTAGATAGCAACTGGATCAGAGCAGCAAAAATCCAGAATCACTGTGAACCTGTTTCTCTAAGTTTGTACAGACCTACACTTTACACAGGGCAGTGGCTTTCTGTACTGAGTATCACAGAGTTTTCACCATTTTAAGATACAACTTCGCAATATTCAAAGGTTTGCCTGTAAAATGGGCTACTGAATTTGGGACCAATTAGTACAAACATCAACAAAGACTTAAAACCCTAACCAACTAAGTGTTACTTACATTTTTGTATGACTCATTGCTGGCTGTGAAATCTGTAATTGCAAACACGGTGGGTCTTTTAACTTGAAGATATGTTCATTCTCCTCAGTGGAGCTTAGCATTGATGGGTTCTGAGACAGAGCAGGGGAGAGCTTGTTATCTGTGATTTGTACACATTCAAACCACCAATGTGTAAATATTTTCAAGAATTATGTCAACTCAAAAAGCAGATTTTACTTGATATTTGAATGTCTTGAATACAGCAGTGTTTTGACATTATACATAAGGTTGCTGATGCTATCTGCAAAGTGCAGTCATTGTGTTTGTGTCACAGTTGCAATTGCCTTTAATGCTAACAAAAGCTAGCACCTGACCTCAGTGAATGTTGTTCCCTCCTCTTCCCCAGCTGGACTTAAGAAATATATACATATATACTTATTTCTTAGAAGTACTTTTTGAACCTTGCCCCATACTAGTGTGATTTGCTTGCTGTCTTTCTCCTCCATTTTAATTGAAATTGATCTAAAAATAAAAAAAAAAAATGTTTACTATGCTTTCAGAGAAAATATTTACAGTCCTGGCCCCCCATACAAATCAAAACTTTCCGCATGATTCTCTAGCAATGTATTGTTCAGTATAAAAGAAATAGTAAGACTATGGATACATACAGTATTTTTGTGAATGTCACTATTGGACAAACAGGATCTCAGAAAAATGTTAACCGTGTACAGCAGCTAGAGTAGTTCAGACATCAGATGTACTCAAGTACATATGCTAGCTTCTTTAGCCCAGCTGTATACATCTGAAGCTTATCCATAAAGCCAGAAAAGATAGGACAATATATTAAGCCCTACAAAATCATCTAACATTAAATAGATGGTTCCAGGTAGGAATAAATTTACTTTCAAAAACATCCAAAGGACAATCTGAAGTGCTTTAATTTAGGATTAACTTACCATATGAGGCTTTGCAGAGCCAGCTGGAAGATATCTAGTATGGTGTTTTATCTGACTGATGACTCTGCCCGAGCTCCCAAGCAAACGCATGAGGAGACAGGGTAAGGCTGAGTTTCCAGTGAGGTTTTTCTAACAGGCAAACTATACTGCACAGATTTTGTATCTGAGAGAAGCCCTTAGACCTGAAAGAGCCTGCAATTCGTCATTAAAGGAGCCAAACTGTTTGCTCATTGCCATAGCCCTACATCAATTACCAATCCAACAAAAAAACTGGAGAAACTCCTTGCAGGAATGAAACGAACAGGCTGCAACACCATAATATTGGATAGTCTTGGCACACAAACACCTGCCCTTACTTTTTATTAGGTTGCTGCAAAAATCAGAGAAACCATAGTTGATGATGGAGTGGTAACCTACCTTTCCACTTATTCCCGCCTTGAAAAATCACTTTTGCAGAAGTTTGCAAAACACTGCAACACAACAACTGACAACTGATTGTACTGGGATAGGTTCCCTGGGAACACATTGACAAAAATCTCACTGTGTTTCAGCCAATGTTGAGCCTCACTTCCTTGCTGCCTTGGCAAAACATTTGCAGCATATTTTTTTGTGTAGTGGCCCTGCCTGCTGAGACACTAGCATACTACTCCTTGTTCCCATCTCCAGACGCTCTTGTGATTCAAATAAACAAGGTCATTTCAGTGGAAAACGTAACTTTAGGCAAACAGAACTTCGCACCTAGTTCTCTAACAGAGAAAGTCAACATTTCTGCTTTACTGAGAATGCTACCTGAATCATTTGTGTTGCAAACAGATGCATATATATTGCCGTCTTTGTAGTTAATCGAGAATTAGTGTAACATCAGGAAGTGACTAAACTTGCCCTAATTGCTCAAAAATCTTAAAGAATTTCTATCATAAAGAAACAAACAAAACCTACCACCACCAACAACAAAAATCAGTGTTATGCACTGGTTTGGACACTAGATTTTTAATGTAAATGAACGTTGTGGTTTAACCCAAGCTAGCAATATAACCATGATAAATGCTTGCTCACTCCCCTCCTACCCCTCAAACAGGGGAGAGAATCAAAAGGGAAAAGAGAAACTTGGATTCCGATAAACACACTGTAATCATTTAACACAATACTAATACACTACTAGTAAATATATAGAAGAAATAGAACATAAATGGAAATACATAAAGAAATAAAATAAAAATACTTAATGCAATTCCTCAGAAACTCCATCTGCAGCGAATAGTTGATCCCAGAGAGAAAAAATGAAGAAAAAGGCAGAAAGGTCCAGAAGCCTCTGCAAAATGGCAGGATCACAAAAAGCTGAGCTAAAGACAGTCCTGAACAGAGCTCCCCTGAACAGGTGTCTCTCTTGGCTTCAACAAAAAGAGCAACAGAGAAGAAGAAGAGAGCCAGAAGCAAAAACAGAGAACACACATGAGAGAGTGGAAGATTCTGGCTCTCCTTAAATATGAAGCGTGATGCGAATGGGATGGACTACTCTGACTGATCAGTCTGGATGTCAGTCAAGCTCTGCCCCATCCGTGCCCCCCTTCCTTGATACCTCACACCTGTGGGCAGAGTGCTCATAATGTCCTTGGCTCTCAGACCAGAGCAATTAAAAATGTTAGCTCTGTCCTGGGGTGTTCTCTCTTGTTCTCAAACTAAATTCAAACAATGACTGTGATAGCTATGAAAGAAGAGGTTTCTAACTGCATGAAGAAAATTAACTCACTTTCAGTCAAACCAGCATGAGACTGCAATTTTGGTATTACAAAGGTAAAAATCTGATACAAAAGAACCCATTCTCTAGGCATATATAATATATGGATATATTGCAAAAAATATATTTTTAAACTGAGTATAAACTTAAAGGATTGATTTCAGTATGTAAGAAAGATTACTGAGGTAAAAATGTGAATCTGAGTAACCACCTAAGTATGTGTGGATATTGATGTGAACTTGGCTCAGCAAGTAACTTTGGTTCACTGAGCTGCTTTTTCTCCCCTTGCATTTAATACTCATCACTAATGACATACACATACTATGTAGTTTTCAGTAATGTAACCTTGTGTACCTTAAAGATTCACTAATAAGAGAGAGACTTCTACCGTTGCTTTTTAGACCTTTTCAGTGTTTACTACAGAACTGAGTCTTGTGGTTCGGGTTAGTACATTCTTCTGGCACTCTGCCTCCCCAATATACATTTAGGTTATGAATGTGATGCAATGTCATCCAATTCAGCAGCTTGTGGTAACAATCTCTTATCTTTAGTCATTATTCCAAGTCACGATGCATGGCACATCTGCAAAAGGTCACTGTACAATATATTCTTTTCGGATGAACTTTAATTGCTGCTGCAAAAGCAGAAATTTCAGGTGGGAAGCCTTGCAGTGTGTCTCCAAATCAATGGTCACTTCTTCCTCTTCATCTGCACTGAACTGTGCAATGCTGCTGGCATGCACTCTTCTGTAGTATAATTTGATTTATTAGCCTGTTGCCATGAATGGATTTGGATTTTAATTGTGAATTCTTGTGTTGTTCTGGAAACTACAAGTTGGAGCTTACATTCTCACACATCGCTTTGAAAGTGTTACTACCTGGAATTGTTACAGAACTAAAGGAAGTGGTAGGGTAGAGTAAAAGCAAGTCACTAAAAAGTGATGTAGGAATTGCTTTTATACAAAGCAATTTCTAGCAAGTGTTATCTCAGTTGCTTGACCTGGCTACTTCATATTTAGGTTAAATACCAGCATGATTGTTAAAAATTAAAAATTAAGAGTTCCTCTTCCCTGCTATGAAAGACAAAAATCTTTTAATGACTATTTTGCAGAGATTTATAGGTAATCATTCTGCCATATTAAATGCAAGGTGAGTTTTTTTTTGGAGAAAAATGAATCCATACAACATAACAGCATGATTAATTACAAACTCTTCCCCTCATAATGCTGGACCTGTGTAATCTGCGCTAAACACAAATGATCAGTGCAAAGTAGTTTTGTCAGGGTGAAAAAAAGAGGAAGTGATGGAATTAATTAGAAAAGGAGTGAATTATTTTGACAAGACAGTGAACTGACATTCAGCGGATATGAACTACAATGAAAGAGAGGTAGTGATTGCATAAATCCTTATATGCTTGCCAGCTCCCCACTATGGTGACTAACTGTACCACGATTTACTGTGCAGCCTTGAGCGCTAAGTACAAATTGAATTCACCACCTTCCTGGTGCTGTCATAATCATCCTTTGCTGTTTCAAAGCAAGAGAAGAAAGCGATTCATCGAGAAATTGCTCAGAATGCTGTAGGAGTGCATAAATACCTCCCTTGACCACAGAGGCAGTATTATCAAAATATATAAAAACATTAATAATACAAATGTACTCAATAAAGGAAAAATACGTTTGGGGAACAACAAAATTTTAACATACTTGGTTGATGCTCAAACAGCAAATATCCAGTAGTTGAGTGCAATGGAGTACAGTTTGTGTTAGTAGGCAGTGTATTTTGTGGTAATCCCTTCTGAATGCTTTTTAAGAGACTTTATGTTGAATGGTAGGCTTTGATTACTTTTCAGGAAAAAAACACAACAAAACAAAACATGAAAACAAACAACTAATGACTCTTCAAATTTTAATGGGCGTATGTTTGTTATATTAATTCCATATTCACTTGAATGTACACTGAATGTACTTCAAAATCTCTCGACTGAACATACTGAATTTGTGTTGATCTCAGTGAGAAAAGGCAGGCAAGCTTGAGCTGTTATTGTGTGGGGGCTGTTTTCTGGGAAAGAATCGGACATTGATAATACTGAGGATAAGCCTCCTCTGAGGTAACTACTGACCTGTCTGCCTGCCCACCCTCATTTCTGGGAAGCTAATTTATAGGTTTGTACTCTGCTAGATTTAAAAATATTTGTTCAGAGAAAGATTGTTATCATCCTATACAAATATTAAAACGGATGTAGGCGTATAGAATAAATATTCCCTTTCTTTAGCTTGAAGGTAGGACTGGATAAAAATGCAGTCCTTGTGCTTGGGGAATGCAGGATCAGTACAAGGTTAAGTGAGGAGAGACAAACTCCAAAGAGGCAGAAGGAGAACGCTTGAAGCCTACATTTGGTTTTAAGCTCAGCTCATTTTCCTGAAGAAGGATTATACATCTCCCAATGCAATTTTATTTGCGTTAGTGGCAGACTGATCTTGAACAAAAGCTCAGTAATTTCTGGGAGAGCTGGTAAAAATGCACATTATTAAAATTAAATACTTCAGCTATTTTTGCACTATGTGGGATGAACAGAGGTAAATACATAGTACAAATTAAAATGGTAAGAGTCTGGCCATTCTTATCCACAATCAAAGCCTAAGGATAACAACCTACTGGAAGAGAGGTCTGAATAGAATAGAATCATAGAATCATTTTGGTTGGAAGAGACTCTCAGTGTCTGTGCATGATAAGTTGCATAAGATGCAAGAAAAGCATCAGTATTAATGCAGCCATATTATATGCATCTCACTGAGACACTTCCTATGGATGACTCTTAATATCAACTATAATAATGGATTCTTTTTTCCATATTGTTCAAATGCGTGGAATATTTCTCTACCCTTCTTTCCAAGCAACAGGTTGTCACTAATTTTGTGTGTGAAGTCTTTCCTAAGTGAAGTGATAGAAGTATATTAGACTGTGAATATTTTTAGCAATTCTCTTCTGGCACCACTCACAGATACTATTAAGGCACTGTACATATGGCGCTGTGTGAAGGAGTTATCTCCACTTTGAAAATTTCAGGCATGGCAGTCACTACATATATATAACTGGGAAACAGTGCAGTGCAACCATGTATCACACCACAGACTCACTCCCCCATCTCACTGCTTCTTTCTGCAGACTCTGAGCAGGCAATCAATACACCAGGTACCTGTGGCTTAATGACTTACTGCTTGTTGCCCCCATCATGCACACACCAGCTGTGACTCAAAGCATTTTCACCTTGATTTGGAAGAGGGAGATTGAAGCAATTATATTGAAACCAAACTGCTTGACTGTTAAATCATTGTCTAAACTACATGTGGTTGTACAACCACAACCTAGTTTACATATTCCTAATTTATTACTTAGGAAAGCTGACTCCTGAGTGTATTCTCAACAAGCCACATCTATACCAGGAATTCTTCTAGCTGTCGTTCTCCAGACTGCTGCAGGATAGCCTGGCTTTGGTAATTCTAACTATTATGCGTAAGACCAAATGGCACAGAGGTGATCATCCAGAGGCATACCTACACAGCAGTTTCCATTGCTGCAACAAGTGGTGACACTGCTAGCAACAGCACTAAAAGCTCAATTAAGAATCAAGAATTTAGGGAAATCAGCAATTTAGCTGAGCTAGAGTGAGCCCAGCATTAAATACTCATCTAAAGAAGGCAAAGTGCTGAGGGTGCTATCCCAGATCTTTCTACAAACCTGGCTACAAGCACAATCCTTGCACTCAGAGAGAAAACGGCTAGCTGGGGAAAGAGAAGTCCTGGTTTCCACAAAGACTTGGCAACAGTCAGGTTGTGGTGCAGAAATACAGTATTGTACACACATTTAGACTTCTTAAACTGAGTCAAGCCCTAGTTAAAAGCAAACAGAAACCAGAGGTAAAACACTAACACTGGTTGGGTGAGCTGACCGTCTCAGAAAGTCACTGAAGATGAAAAAGAAGCAGCAAAACCAAACAACAATTTTCTGTCTCTTGTTTTGCCTCATCTGTGGTTGAAAGCGAAAGGAGCACTGAGATGTCAGGATGTTTATTTCATTATTTATTTAAATCAGAAGGACTTGGTCTCCAGATGCTCTGTCCTGTCTTTGTGTTGACCTTTGTCTTCTCTGGCTTGGGATTGCTTATCCTCATATGAGGAAAGTCAATTTTCCTATAATCCTATTTTAATAATTAATCTTTCTCAGAGAGACCCAGGAGTCAGAAATATTAAGAAAACTTGCTTAGAAAAGCATCGTATTTGCAGAATCATAAAGCAATTGGGTTCACATTTGTTAAATAAAATGTTCTGTTTCTTATTGATTTGACCAGTTTGAACCTGACGACAATTCTCTGACTGTTGTGGTGAGGTATTTCTGTTTTGCAGAGTGTAGGAGTCATTATCTGATTATCTGTGGAATCATGGCTGCATCCATCCTTTCATACCGATTGTAAAGCCTGTCATTAGAAACAGCAGCATGGAGCTGGGACCCATACAAAGGGGTGAAAAGTAGCAAGATCCTGGGAAAAACAGAAAAGTTGGCAGGCTTGCCTGAGGTAATTGTTGTTTTCATGGGTTTTCAGGTCTAACCAGAAGCAGGAAGCAACAGAAAGAGCACACAGAGAAGTGCGTAGCTTCTCTGTTTCCTACCAGGTTTCATAATCTCAAGAAGTCTGGATAGGTTTCAAGGAATCACCAGAAAGTTCAGATGCTTATCTCAACAGCACCTCAGACACTTTTGGGACTCAGCCAGGAGAAAGATTCCTGTGTAATTCAGAATAGCTGCTGAAAGGCCAGCTCTGCAGATTTTGCAGCTCTCCATTCCAAACAAAAATACAATGCAGAAACATTGCATAGAGGTAAAGTTTGTGTTTCCCTTAAAAAGGAGCTTGACTACTATAGCATGTATTAAAGTTTTCAAATAACTTTTTAAGCTTTAGTTGATTTTTTCTTTTAATGTATAGAATTAAAAAAAATACGGCATGTTATCCATCCTGCATGTTATCTGTGAGAATGAGGTTTTAATGGAAAGAGTGGAAAAATAAAAGAAGTAGGATTTGCCCTTCTCATAGGGTACACATCTGGCATTCTCAGGGAACCCATATGTGATGAGCCTGTGAGAAATCTTCAGCAAAAATCAGTCTCTAATGTGTGCTGTTGACTTACAAAAGAAGGCTGCAGTCCAGCATGCAGTGGGGCTGATGACTGTACTGCACAAGACTGAGCTCCTTGTTTGCACAATATTACAGTTTTGCTTATGTGTTTGTAGAATCAGGATCCAAATACAACTGTGAAAGAATGAGATTTTACCACAAATGGGAAATCAGGAGCTCTTAAAACAGATTTGAAATGAAAGCCACATGATCTTACTCAGTTTTCCAGGCTTGACATTCATTAGAGCAGAATAAATATTTATAGGGATAAGTGAAAGGGTGAGTACTTTGACTTTTACAAAAGAAATTTACTTGGATAAAATTCTGCCTTGTTCAAAATATTGAAAATAACAGTGTTGTACTTAGTTTTAGAAATTTGGACAAGTAGCCAAGTCCCATAAGCACCATGAAGGACAAGTATATTGTTCTTGAAATTCCCTAAGACTTTTAAAATCCTCTAAGTTCTTTAAAACTGCCTTCTGCCTGGGCTGGAAAGTGGCATTGCCCATGCCCATTGCGCAGAGCAAAGGTGTGGCAGCATCAGGGTCAGACCCAAGTGTAGTAGCTGGAGACAACACTAACCAGCTGTGAAGGGCAATGGTGCTGATGCCCAGATCCAACATCAGCGAGTGGCTGGAGGACCATTACTCTGGGCAGCTTTCTCAACAGTCACAGGGTCAGGGGCTCTAGCTGGGGATACCCTTGCTCACTGTCCAATTTCCATCATTCAGGGAATGTGTAAATTAGGTTGGGCACCTTATGACTGTGGCAGGTGCCTTGGGAAGGAGCCTTGCCAAACAATGGCTCCCCACCTCTTCCTTCTCCCATCGGGGATGCTAAATCTTGCTGACAATTCACATGGTCTTAACTAGCAAAAAAGTTTGACTAGTGGCTGACGCTTCCTGTACTGCTATGTGAGTTGTAGGTCTTCCCTGTGACATTGCCTTCATGGCTGTCACCTAGCAGTACACGCTTTTGTTCTAGCTGCATGGGAACTGAGCATCCAATATTTTAAGTCAGCATGTGCTGTGCTTGTTGCTTTCTTCAGCCAGCTAGCACAGTGCTCTTAACTCTCCTGCCAATGAAGGCATGTAGCTTGTGAAGTTATCTTCACTAGCCATAAAATCTCATTGTTCCTTCCTGTGAGTGAACAAAAAAACACTAAACACATTTTGAAAGCAAACAGAGGGGAAGGCAAAGCCATTTGGCAAGAACTACCCATCAGACATTCCACACTGTGAGTACACAGTGTGGGGCTGAATCTGTAGATCTTGAATGGCAGAAATATTAAACTTTCAGTCCAGCTTGTTCCTGGCAATGGAGCAGAATGGCCAGTTCATAGCAAGGAAGGGTTGAAGTGTCTCCCCTAGTTTTGAAGAAAGACCATAGGGCAAATGCCTTGAGTAAAGGCTTTTACAAATTAGTAGAATTTGCCCTTCTATAAGAGATCAGTGGGATATGCTATGTGGGGCTTCTGGCTGAGTCTTTCTAGGAAAGTTAAAAGAAAGGAGGTCACACGAAAAGAGCTACAAATAAAAGTGAGACTTTCTATCTAACATCAACCATGTGATTTTCCTGTGGAGTCCTGTGCAGAATTTCCACTTTTAGGATAATGATTGTAAAACATGGCCCCTTTATAGTTTTGTTTTTCAGTTTAGCTGAGAACTCCTTAACTGTGATTAAGCTTTACTCTTTGGAAGTGTAATTTTAAACTTTCTGTTCAGTAAATTGGATCTTGCAGATTTTTAGGTTTTGAGTTTTCTTCCTGACGTTGGTGATGTCTTTAGCTCTTGTCCGTGCACATCGCTAGACACTATAGCTTTCCCATACTCTGCGTCACTTGGACACATACTTGTATTTCCCCTGACTGTGGCCTCATAGTCTTGCATCAGTCACAAAATTCTTGGATTGCATTTACACTGGAAGAAGCCCAACTTCTGACTGCATGCACAAATTTTAACATGCTGGCACACTGAATCAAGAGGCCCACATTGTGCTACGGTGTCATAGCAGAAAAATAATGATATCTGCCATATACTTAGCCTTTGAATGCTAGTTTGTGAGAGATCTGGAGATGCAAGATTATGTATTCTAAATCAGTCTGTGCTACTTGATTGATCTTCAAACATGTGGAAAAAGTTAGCTTAAGAAAAAAAACCTGCCAAGTAAGACTTTTTTTTTTTGTTTACTTACTTTGATCTCACTGTCCTACACAATGAGGGAAGTAAGACTTGACTTGACTTATCAATCTATTTCCTATCCCAAAAGCTTTCTTGCATCCTCTGAAGTCGTTAGGTCTAAGCAAGGCTTCTTAGAATGTTTCATCCTACTCAGATCTTTTGCAGATGATATTTGCTGGTTTAAACATTTTCCAAATGCCTAATATTTGCTGGTTTAAACGTTTTCCAAATGCCTATATAGAATTCATCTCTTAATGTGAGCTGCGCTAAAAAAAAGCTTATTGTGCTATACAAAAAAATTGTATCTAGCTCTAAAATAGAGTCAATTTTTAAAAAGGTGTTCTGGTAACTTGATAACTATGAATACATGTAACTCAGAGGAAGTAAAGAGCACAAGAAGAAAATCAGTAGATAGCGCATGTGCCTTCAGCTACACACGCACAAAATAAAGGGCCTAAAACTGACAATAATGATACAACCAGGTGCCATGGGTAGTATGAGCAGTTTTATGGTTCTTACCGTATCACTGTACTGCACTATTCTTACCAACCCATTGCCTCCCAATCTGGACAGTTTTAGAACCATGTTTTCCTTCTTTGCATATACACTTTGGTTAAGGGTATTTAAATAGAGCCAGTGCTATCTAGTGGAATGGGCTTTCTCTGAGTCTCAATGTAACATGATGTATATTGGAAAGGGGAAGATTTGGGGGAGCAGATCCTGAGTTTTTGTGGGGTTGGACTCAGCTCTTTGTAGCAGTTCATCTTTCAGGCTTTAACAGCCATGAAAGAAGCAGCTTTCCTGAAGCAGGGGCAGTAGGTCTGTGGCCTCCTTCCGTTCAGGCGGACCCACATGGAAGGGCAGCAGACTCCTTTGAAAGAATCACAGACTGGTGGTGGCTTCTACTCTGCTGTCTCTTCACCCTTGCACAACTCTGAGGAGTTGTAAGATGTTTTCTAAAGCATGCAATAACTTCAGTAGTGCTAGTTACAGCTGGATTTTGTTTTTGTCTTTTTCTCCTTCAAAAATAGCTCAGTCCTGAACAAGCTGAGTTCCTCTGAAAGAACTGAACTGTGGTTTTGATGCACAGAAGAGTACAGATCTTCTCAGGCAGGCAGCAGCCTTTCTGTTTCATTTCATACTGGCCTGAAGTTCTGGTCATAATTGAACCAACATTTAAAATCAATGATAGCCTCCTGCCTTCTTGTCTGTTTGTTTGCTGCAAGTGGGAAGCAGATTTTGACCTGAAAATACTCCTTTTTTTCTTGAGTTTGCCCCTGCTCTTTCAGCCCTAGGTAGTGATGAGTCATGATGACTTACACTGGGCCTCTGTAAGTACTTCTGTATTCTCATTTCTCCTTCCTAACTCTCTGCTTAAAACCCTCAGCAAATGTCATTAGTGCAGTATTCTGCCTCCTCCTTAGCTCATTAGGTAGCACTGATCCTCCAGAGAGAGGGAAGGCTGGAATAGCTGACTAATTACCCTGAAAGTACGTGGAGGGGAGAGCTGGGAACACCCAGATTGCTCACAAAATTATAGGTTGCAAGTCATGGGCTGGAAAAAGGAAGAAGATAACATGAACAAACCTGGTGTGAAGCCATCAGCATCGCTTTGCTCTTCACCCCCACAGACCCTTAGTCATGCTACTCTGGGGAAGCAGTGTGACAAAGACCTAAGGGGGCACCCCTCCTACTCCTCTTCTTGTCCTCCCTGGGGAAAAAGTCAACCACACTGCACTCTTACCAACTTCAGCTGAATGCCTAAGCATCCCTTCTCTTTTAGTAAGCGTAAATGAAGGAAGATATGGTGAGAATGGATAGACCTGGTCTGAATATATCTACTGTAATCTGTGGAGGAAGCAGAAAAATAGGGAGAATGGTCTCTTTAGTTTTGCTTAAAATGACATTCGCGTTGTAATTCTTTATGAAGCTATAGCAAGTTGATGGCAGCACTGAGCATTTAGAAGTCTCTTCCATGAGAAAAATAGGGTTGAAGCTGGGCCTGTATGGTTAGGTTACAAACAGGGGACGTGGGAAGTGGGTGCTCTGCCTATTTTCAGAGGTAAAACTTCTCAGCATCAAACTCTCATAGAATTCAGGCCAGCACTTTGTATGTTAACCCCTCTTTCTCCCTGACTTGCAAATCCTGAAGTAACATGTATTTTCGCAAGGTGGTGTGGGGGCAACAAATGTTTGTGAATTTTTGCTACGAGACATATTGGCTGGCTTAATTGTGGGAAGATTCTGTACACTATTTCTGCTATGTTTAGGCAACACATTGGCTGCTTGTATATTTATATTTGTGTGTGACTGCAGTGTATTTGTGTATCGACACTGCTTGGGGGTTTCAGCAGTATATCCTTCTGTTTAGTTTTGCCTCCATGGAGATGGAATGATAAAGCTGTGTTTTGGTATATACGCATTTGTTGAGTTTAGCTCAAATCTGAAGCTGTGATGGGAAGCACACGTTAGTATATTGCTGACTTCATGTGCACAACATGACTTCAGGCTCCTAGAATGATCATGTTTCTTTCCAAAGAGGGGTAGGTTTCCCGGGGAGAACTGGTAATTTGACTATACTTGAGGGAAGGAAATGAGCAACCCTTAGCACACAGTGGTACTGTTAAAGATATAAGTGTCTGAAGTCCCATTCTGCTTGCATTCTGCTGCTGGGAAATCAATTGTTTGTCCTCTCAAGGTCTGTCCACAAGTGCAAGAAACTATTCTTAAAAGTAACGAGTTTTCCCTGTGTCACAAGAGCATTTTGGGGTTTTAGTATTTCCGAATCCATACAAAATTTCAGTAAAAATACACGTTCAACAGGTTTCATGAATTCCTTCACTTAAAATGCATAAAGTCATTGCTTTCCATCTGACCCATCTCCCCAGTGCCTTCTGAAATGATCCACTTCCCTATTTCTAATATTCAAAGTCCATTGATGAACCTTTTTATACAACTCCAAAATAAGTAGAGCCCACTCACATGAACAGAATAGCTAGCAGTCCTTCTCCCCACATCTGTGATCTTGGCACTACAGGGAAAGCTCTTGCTTCCCCTCCTACTTTCTTTATGTTCCTCCCTTCCCCCCCTCCTTCCTCCCCCCCTCCTCCCTCCCCCCCTCCTTCCTCCCCCCCTTCTTCCTCCCCCCCTTCCTTCCTTCCTTCCTTCCTTCCTTCCTTCCTTCCTTCCTTCCTTCCTTCCTTCCTTCCTTCCTTCCTTCCTTCCTTCCTTCCTTCCTTCCTTCCTTCCTTCCTTCCTTCCTTCCTTCCTTCCTTCCTTCCTTCCTTCCTTCCTTCCTTCCTTCCTTCCTTCCTCCCTCCCTCCCTCCCTCCCTCCCTCCCTCCCTCCCTCCCTTCCTCCCTTCCTCCCTTCCTCCCTTCCTTCCTTGTTTGCTTCACACAACTGAACCTGAAGTTTTGCATATTGAAGAATTCAACATTTTATGTTATGGAAATTTCACTGGTTCAACACAACATTCTTTTTTTCATTTGGACTAATGTATGCAATTTCTGATTCTGCTATTTAAATTTATTATAATGACTTCATGTTGTATGATCAAGTTCAACTTTAGTAGAAAAAAACTTTTTTCACTGCTCTCAATGTGAAGAGAAACAGGTGAAACTAGTGCAAAAATGAGCTTGCAGGTGTAAAATAGAGCAATTATCCTAACTCCTTTTAACTTTATGAGGAAGTAGAATAACCCTCATAACCCTGATGCTATGAAGAAATGGTGCAGACAAAGTACTTGAGCCCAGAAGAAGTTCAGAGGTACAGGAGGTTTCTCAAAATTCAGAGAACGCTCTTGAATTTGCATTAGTCGCAAAAATGGAGGTAGTGGACAGCCCAAAGGTCGTGTTAGAGAAGCACTAGTCTCTGAGAGCTGTGAAACTTGCTTGTGTGTGTGTGTGTGTGTGCACGCGCGTGTGCACACGTGTGCAGTTATGCTGGCTTTATTGCAGCATGAAGTTTTCTGTTTGATTTTGCAACTTGTCACTTCTTTTTGTGAAGACCCAGCCACCATTATTTTTTTTCTCACATTTCATAGGGTAAGCAAGGGGAAAAGAGAGGGACAGGGATGTTTATGCTGTTCGTGAATAGATGATTTGTGGGCCCAGGACTTCTTGTAGTCCTTCCCTAGTTCCCATGACCCTGGAAGGAGGAGGAAAGTCTGCTAGCTGGAGGCAGTGCTGGTTACTGAAGGAGGTGCTCAGACACCCCTTCTTGTGCATGTCGGTACGAAAAATACAGAGTGATTAAAAAATGTTGTTAGTTTCTTGTTGTTCTCAGTGTATATTTATTGAGTAATGGAGCAGTGTCTCTTCTGTTCCATAAACAAATGATGGAATGTATTTTGCAAAGGAGATCAGGAATATGACGATTATAAATTTTATGTGCTCTGCTAATCTGACTCAAAAAATGATATTTTATAACTTTTATATTTTTTTTCCCTGCTTTTCAGGAAGGGAGTCAGTCTCAGAAACTGAATTAACCCCTTAGAAATCTTGCTCTGCAGTGCCATCTGCTTTCTTCCTCACTCTAACTAAACATAGATGCAGATTTTCACTTCATACATGTTAATATATACAAATATTTTTTATTATTAGATAAAAATCTTAACATAAAACATCTTAATTAATGCAAGTGCACTGGGCCTATCTGTGCATTCCCAGCCACGTACTGTATCCCTAACATCTGCTAGGCTCCATTTAAGTTATTATTGTCCATATGGTATGGCCGTGAAAGAATGACAGATCAGTGATGTAACTGCCTGCAATAGCTGCTGATGCTTGCAAACTGTTCGCTCAATGAAAGCAACAGATAAGTGATTATTCAGAATCATGTTACCAAGAACAAATCTCCTTGCTGAGTACTAGGTTAATTAATTTTCTAGTGTATTAATTATGTAGGTCTGCCTGTGGTGCTCTGCTGCAACTCAGTGCAAGCTGTCTCACAGAAGCAGTGGGCAGGAGCTTTGCAAGGGAAGAAGCTAATTCTAAATAAATGCAGAAATATGCTTTTTGACATGGTGAAACACTGCAGTTACAAACCTCCAACGCCAAACGGCTGAATAAAGCTGTGCAAGGAGTGCAGCTCTTGAGTACATGACAGTAGAGGACATGTTATATTAATGTCTGGTATCCTGGTACCTGTACAAGTCATGTCAGTATGGTCACTATCGTTCCCCTTAGCTCTTGGTCTTGAAAGTATTTACAGAATTTCCTTGGATAATAACTTACTATGCAAATGAAGTATTTTCCTTTAAGCACATTCCTTTTTAAGTTCAGTGATGTGTTTTTCTCTCTTTTGTAGTTATTGCATCCAGTCAGGAATCTTTTGAAGCAAAAATCACAATGCTCAACATCAAACTGTCAAAACTCTTTATTATGGGAAGTGGGCATGACAGTTTTAGCAGAACTAGTCTCTCAAGTACCATGGGAAATTTTCAGCCAAAACCAAAGAGAATGAGAGATCTCCTTTATTTTGGCACTGTCAGACTACTAGAAAAAAAGTATTTGCCCAGGGCCTGTGCTTGCGGCTAGACAGAATGGCCCTCTGTACAGAGGTCTCCTCTGACCCTGTTCCTGTCAGTGAGAGGACTGGATATTTTGAGCTTGGTTACTTTTGCTTTCCAGAAGGCTTTGACTTCATCACAATGACGAATGGCAACATTAGGAAAAAAAAAAAGGAAAAAAAATCCTTCATTTTTTTTGCAAATGGGTAGACAACTTACATTCCACTTCTACCTGGAAATGCAGAAATGGAAAAAGTATGTAGATTATCTCCTTGAAAATATTTCTCAACTATATACCCTTGACATGAACTCCAGTTCAGCTCTTTCCAGGTAGATTTTTCTGAGCATCTCAGGCTTTTTTTGTATTTTTGAAACTTTTGCTTTTGTTACATTTCTAATGGACTGAGCAAAACTTAACCTCAGGTGAAATTTTGGTGCATTGGTTAGATATAATGAAACTATAACCCACCTTCCTTCCTTCCTTCCTTCCTTCCTTCCTTCCTTCCTTCCTTCCTTCCTTCCTTCCTTCCTTCCTTCCTTCCTTCCTTCCTTCCTTCCTTCCTTCCTTCCTTCCCTCCTTCCTTCCTTCCCTCCTTCCTTCCTTCCCTCCTTCCTTCCTTCCCTCCTTCCTTCCTTCCCTCCTTCCTTCCCTCCTTCCTTCCCTCCTTCCTTCCTTCCCTCCTTCCTTCCTTCCCTCCTTCCTTCCTTCCCTCCTTCCTTCCTTCCCTCCTTCCTTCCCTCCTTCCTTCCCTCCTTCCTTCCCTCCTTCCTTCCCTCCTTCCTTCCCTCCTTCCTTCCCTCCTTCCCTCCTTCCCTCCTTCCCTCCTTCCTTCCCTCCTTCCTTCCCTCCTTCCTTCCCTCCTTCCTTCCCTCCTTCCCTCCTTCCCTCCTTCCTTCCCTCCTTCCCTCCTTCCCTCCTTCCTTCCCTCCTTCCTTCCCTCCTTCCCTCCTTCCCTCCTTCCTTCCCTCCTTCCCTCCTTCCCTCCTTCCCTCCTTCCCTCCTTCCCTCCCTCCTTCCCTCCCTCCTTCCCTCCTTCCTTCCCTCCTTCCTTCCCTCCTTCCTTCCCTCCTTCCTTCCCTCCTTCCCTCCTTCCCTCCTTCCTTCCCTCCTTCCCTCCCTCCTTCCCTCCTTCCTTCCTTCCTTCCTTCCTTCCTTCCTTCCTTCCTTCCTTCCTTCCTTCCTTCCTTCCTTCCTTCCTTCCTTCCTTCCTTCCTTCCTTCCTTCCTTCCTTCCTTCCTCCCTCCCTCCCTCCCTCCCTCCCATCCTCCCTCCCTCCCATCCTCCCTTCCTTCCTCCCTTCCTCCCTCCCTGCTTTCCTTCCTTTCTCCCTCCCTTCCTCCCTCCCTCCCTGCTTTCCTTCCTTCCTTCCTTCCTTCCTTCCTTCCTTCCTTCCTTCCTTCCTTCCTTCCTTCCTTCCTTCCTTCCTTCCTTCCTTCCTTCCTTCCTTCCTTCCTTCCCTCCTTCCCTCCTTCCCTCCTTCCCTCCTTCCCTCCTTCCCTCCTTCCCTCCTTCCCTCCTTCCCTCCTCCCTTCCTCCCTTCCTCCCTTCCTCCCTTCCTCCCTTCCTCCCTTCCTCCCTTCCTTCCCTCCTTCCCTCCTTCCCTCCTTCCCTCCCTCCTTCCCTCCCTCCTTCCCTCCCTCCTTCCCTCCTTCCCTCCTTCCCTCCTTCCTTCCCTCCTTCCTTCCTTCCTTCCTTCCCTCCTTCCTTCCTTCCTTCCCTCCTTCCTTCCCTCCTTCCTTCCTTCCTTCCCTCCTTCCTTCCTTCCTTCCCTCCCTCCTTCCTTCCTTCCCTCCTTCCTTCCCTCCTTCCTTCCCTCCTTCCTTCCCTCCTTCCTTCCCTCCTTCCTTCCCTCCTTCCTTCCCTCCCTCCTTCCTTCCCTCCTTCCCTCCTTCCCTCCCTCCTTCCTTCCCTCCCTCCTTCCCTCCTTCCTTCCCTCCCTCCTTCCCTCCTTCCCTCCCTCCCTCCCTCCTTCCCTCCCTCTTTCTCTCCCTCCCTCCCTTCCTCCCTCCCTCCCTCCCTCCCTCCCTCCCTCCCTCCCTTCCTCCCTCCCTTCCTCCCTCCTTCCCTTCCCTTCCCTTCCCTTCCCTTCCCTTCCCTTCCCTTCCCTTCCCTTCCCTTCCCTTCCCTTCCCTTCCCTTCCCTTCCCTTCCCTTCCCTTCCCTTCCCTTCCCTTCCCTTCCCTTCCCTTCCCTTCCCTTCCCTTCCCTTCCCTTCCCTTCCCTTCCCTTCCTTCCACTTTCTCTCTCTCTTTCTCTCTTTCCATCTTTTTAACAATCTCTCTGTTGCGCTGTCCACAAAAAGGGAAGGTAATTTTCCCCGATTCATTACAAGTAGCTTAGGACTCAGTAATCTGAGCAAAGCATTTCCTCCACTGTGCATTAATTCGTATCAGAGTTAAATGTCACCTGCCATTATGTTGTCTGTATATCTAGCTTTGATGCAACCTTCTAAAGTTCTGGCCAGCTTTCTGTAATTCTGTTTACATGAAATAACTTATCTATCGGTAAATTTTGACACTTTCCAGTCCTTTTCGTATTGATTAATGGATCCCAACAATGTGAAAATCTTCTTAGCACTAACCTGACACAGTTTTACCACCCTGACTGTAGTGTTCATGTTCCTCTCGTTACTTCTTCTAAGGGGTATTCTTAAAATGAACTTTTGGACAATCAGCCATCCTAGGCTAGATAATGGTTTATCGATACATTGGCAATAATCACTCTCATCAGCATCATACTGGTAGATTAAACTGTGAGAGTTCCTAGTATTTTCATTGCTTGTTTTGAGGAGTATTTTGAAGACCTTCTCTAAGGCCATTTATGAACTCATCTCAAGGAGCAGAGGTTGCCCAACAGCAAAGTCTCTGAGTGTGCAGCTTTACCCACAGCTTCGGCACTAGGCTGGAAGGAAGGACCCAGCTGCACCGGTGCATGGGTAAAGCCAGGGCTTTAGGGGGTCCCATGGGTCCAAGGAGATCCCCCGAACCTTGAGGACAAGCCTGAGCTTGGAGCTGCAGAGTCCCAGCCAGTGGGAGTGGGAAGGGGGTTGTGGAAGGATGGTAGGCTCCCAGGTTGGCATCTGCTGGACCTCCATGTCATGGTGCCCCAGAAGACTCCATCATCACTGCTGCAGGGCTTGGCTTTCCGCATGCCCAGAGGAGCTGCATGTGCAGCAGGAGTGCCCTGAAGGGTTTTGGTGAGCTGGGCAGCCTGATGTGGTGGCTGATTGTGTTGGTCATACCAAGAGATGGCTTACAGTCAGTTTTCAGTATCCTTCCTTCCATCCTATTTATTGTCCTCACTGTCCTGCAAAATTCCCTCCATGTTTTTGCTAGTAGGAGAATAATCAAGCAGCATGCAACTCAGGCTGACACAGAGCATGCAGCCGTGAGGAGTGATGTGGCTGTTTGCAGATGAGGCATCCAGGCTGCTAATATCTGCTTTGACCCATGTCACCCTGTCTGCCACTGGCAGCACCCCCTTTCTTCTCTCCACTGTCAGCAGTGACCGTCCCCATCTGCAGCACCTCTGCCTGTGCCATGACTCGAGCCTGAAGGCCTTCGCTTGCAGTCATGGCATCACGTTGCTCTTGTTTTGGGCAAAGTGTTCCTCTTCAGTGCTCTCCATGGATGTGGGCCTGGCAACTTAGCTGTGCCCATCAGAGGAATCATGAAAAGTAATCATAAAAATTAACTTAGATGTATTGGAAACATAAATTTCAAAACAGCCTCTAGATTTACATGCAGCAGAATGTCTGGTAATATGTCACTATGGAGCATTTACAAAGGGAAGGGGGAAAAAAAGGCCTAAAATCTATGCCCTTGATGTTGCCAGAATATATCAGTTTATTCTGGCGATAGCCAGTGAAACAGGATGTGCAGAAGGTTAGCACAGAGTAATTCAAAAGGATCAGGTAAGACACGATATCATGTTGAAAAGATTTAGCATATTTACAAACCCAAAGCCCAGAAGCAGTTCCATGTCTGGTGATAGAGGCTAGCTTTCCTTTACAGCAAAATAAATCGATCTGACCTACATGTAACAGTTAATTTAAATATAATATATGGGGTATTTGAAAAATTGCTTGCTTTTCCCCTCTCAAAGTTCTCACCAGATGGAAATAATAGATTCATTTATTGAATGTTTCTATCTCTTATTAGGGATTGCTTCATGTTAAATATTTTATTAACCAGCAGAGCTAGCAAAATGCCTGCAGATGGTTAGATAACAGATCTGTCTAATAGCATTAATAATCTATTGTCCTTGCTCTTCCAAATGCCTTTTACAAGTTGTAATAACCAATCCTCAAAACTTAAACCAACATATTATGTTTTGGATAAAAGGAAACAGAGAGTTGAATATTACCAGATTAGTTTATTTTTATTTCGTTTTTGTTTTTCACAAACTCAGTGAGTTGTGTTTTCGCAAGACCACAACATGCCCTACTTGAACATGTTTTGTCTTGAATCAGATATGCAAGCATGCATGGGAAGCTCATATTTCAGCCAGTGATCACTTGCACAGTGGCCTGTGGTAATTTTGCAAGTACTTAGCAATTACCTTAATTATTCCAACATTCTGGTTTTGTTTGGGATAGTAGCCAGTGAAAAGTGCTAAGTGCTGAACAATGGACAACAGTTTTGTCTTTTTTGAGGAGCCTATATTCAAGGCTAATATACACAGAAAGTTGAGCAATGCCTCCAGAAGCAAAACAAATTGCAGGAAACTGAACACTGTCCTGTTCTTCCAAGGCCTGTTACGGTCTGCCTCGTTGCTCCTGCTGGTTGCTGGCTTGCAGAGCTGATCAGACACAGTACGTCCATTTGACAGGAATGCTGGCTATTTCAATCCTATTGTTTTGAGACAAAAAAAAAAAAAAAAGTTGAAAACACAAACTCTCCTGTATTTCTGCAAAATTTAGAGTTCTCAACATTTTTTTTTTTTTTTTTGGATATCTCAAAATGACTGTTACTACCTACTGGTTGTCTTCTGTTTCCCGGTTTTGGATGATGCCTCATAACAAATTTATAGTTGTGGGGATGTTTAAGTAATGCTAAATATGAATAAAAGATATTGTGATGCAGCTGGGGATGAAGATGATAATCATGGGCCAGCAGGTCATAGTTCAGGAGGTCAAAGCACTGCCTAAGGGTGAAGAGATGAGAGCTTGCTTTGGGTTAAGAAAACGAAGTGGAGCTATGGATGCCTCATACAAGCCAAAGAGAAGTGGTAAAGAACTCCCTGGCATGAAGGAAGGAGTGAAGAAGAGGGCACTGAGCATCTAGAACAAGTTAGAAGAAATGTCTGGCTACTCAGATGCATATTCTGATGTAAAATTGTCAAATTCAGTGGTGTCGTTAAACAAGAAATGTCGCAGCCCTGATGCAAGTATATAGTTTTCCCTGCAGAACAAAGGACAAAGCAAAAATATGTTTCTATCGCTTCTCCCATAAAATGCGGCTGTTTTCTTAACAGGGCCCCAGGAAGCACAGACAGTGCAGAGCTGTCAGTCACCACCTCCTGCAGAGCAGTTTCAGCAAGAGCTATCAGTAGAGTTACCTTTGCTCTACATCTTTCTGTCCACCTGCCTGTGAGCTAATCCTTTAATAGAAACTCCTATAAATTTTGTATTTAAAGAGAGGGGGAAAAAAAGAAAAAAAAAGAAGAAGAAAGAAAACCTGCATTTCATGAGGGATTTCAAGTAAGAATCTCTGTGTCTGCATCACCAGCCCTGAATTCCTGCATGCGGTGTGCAGAGTGTGGAGTAACACGTGTCAAGTGATA
The DNA here is from genome assembly GCF_037038585.1 of Patagioenas fasciata. Classification (NCBI taxonomy): domain Eukaryota; kingdom Metazoa; phylum Chordata; class Aves; order Columbiformes; family Columbidae; genus Patagioenas; species Patagioenas fasciata. The sequence goes on from NC_092560.1 coordinate 35,267,056, forward strand.
GTAAGCCCCAGAGCAGACTGCAGCTAGCACTCGGGGCAGATTTAATTTATTGTTCAGTGGAATGAATGCTATTGTGCAGTGACAGCTGGTGCTCTGAATGACATGCAGTGACTGCTTGACTGACTCACAACAATAATGCCCAGAGAGGTCTGCACATCAGGCTGTCTCAGGGGAGAGTGGAGAGGAAGCCTCTGAGGAAAGCAGGCTCCACAGTCTTTGCTAGCTCAGGCCTCGCTCCTGAACCACTTGTTTCTGATGCTGAACCACCAGATAAGTTTTGAAAAAGTGAAATGTCCATGTGTTAGAGTGGAGCAGACTTTCCTCTCTATTAACAGCTTGAATCCGCTTTCTTCCAGTAGGTGTTTCTCCCTCTCCTCTCATTGCTCAAACTATAGAACCAGTGAACATGAGCAGGCAAAATTAATACATGCTTCAGGCTGTAAGATGGTCAGGTCAGCCTGATATGCTTGAAATTTCTTTCCACACAAATAGTTTTGCTACCTAAGTGCTGGCATCTATTGTTCTCTGCGCAGATTGTGAAAGGCTTAATCTTGGACATATGTTTTCTTGATACATAACAGTTTCATATACCAGTGTAATGGCAAGACAAACCTGACATCTGCATTAGTTTTTTTCTAAATGGACATAGGTAAGCCAGTGCAAAACCATGAGTCTGGGCTGCAAAATGCATTGCTTTTCTGCTGTGTGAATGTGGATGGAGTACATGCAGTATGTTTCAAAGCAAAATTGATGAAACTGTTCCCATGCTCTCATTTTGCAGAAACAGGCTTTACTTCAGTGCAGTTAAACAGGTATATGTCTGATTTAGAGGTGACAGAGGGGACTGAGGCAATGAATTTAATTATATTTTTCAGAAATGGCCAAACAATGTGAGCTTTAAGAGCAAGTGTGATAGAAAGGTAGGCGTGGGCTTGTAAAGACTTGGAGTCAGGACCTACAGCTGCAGGCAGGGTTGTGCTTTAGTGACTGGCAACAGCGTTTCTACCTTTCTGCTGTATTAATCCATGGGCAATAGCGATTTGCATGTTCTGATCTGCTATGAAGCAACATCCTGTCCCTGAGTCATAGCTCCTGTAGAAAGAGAAAAGCCGAGGCTGTTGCGCTGCAGCCAGTACAAGTAGATCTTGCAATCAGATTGACATCAGTAGAAGGCACATGTGTGTGGCTGCAGCCTTGTACTGCACCCCTCCCTCTCTCCCGCCTGTTGAAAAACTATGCCTTTTGCTTCATGTAAGCTGTACTGAATAATAATTAAAAAAAAAAAAAAAGGCAGAATGGTCTGGAAAGAGCAGCAGCCAGTGAGATGAACAGTGAACTTTTGAAAGCTTCATTTTGATCACCATCAAGTTACTCCTTGGGATTCTACTGGGGGGAGGACCAGGGCAATCCCGAGCACCTAAAGCAAGTGGATCACATATTTGGTGGAAGTATTTGCTTGCAGATAATGGTACTCATTTTTGAGGAGAACACGGAGCATTCTAGATGTCACTGGGGGCTGCAAGAGGGTTACCTCACTATGTCCTCTGGTTTAACATTTAGGAAAGCTTGATATTTCAGATAACCAGCAGTGTTTCCCCTGTTCAGTGTCAGGACACTACTTTGTTGTTGTTGGAAAAGCTTCGTTCCTAACAGGAGTGGCACTTTGCTGCTTGCATATGCCCAGAAAAGTTGTTGCATTCTTTTAAGTAGCCAAGGAAACCATCCTCAAAATGAACAGGAATAATTCAGGGCCTCTCCCCTGTGTCTGCCAGCTGCACTTAGCTTTCTTAAGAAAATTCTTCCCCATTCTCTCTGTTTTGGACTTTGATTTTACAGAACATACAGACACTGTATATGCTTCAGTTACAAGACTTAGCAGAACTGATGGAATTTGCAGAAATTTGGTTCATTATGGAATCAACGGTGATGAAGAGTCAGTAAAGAAGGGCCCTCCTAAGAACTTCACTGTGATAAATATGGCATAACTTCTAAAAGTGCAACAATTTTAATTTCATTCACATGAATATAAATGGTAGCAAAAGTTTACCTAATAGGAAAAGAAAATTAATATTTTGATTTTTGCATAGATTTATCATTCTGCAAACAAATGATGTCAGTTCTTTTGATGACGAGATGTGAGAATTTGACTCATGGACAGATTTCTGTTGACAATCTATTAATTTTGGTAACATGATTTTCTATCTATTCCAGTCATTGCTGGGACAAAATGCTGAAGTTTTGCGACAACTATCCATTCATTCCGCGCTTCCTATTCCTTGGGTTTTTTTAAGTGAATATTGAAATGCCCCCAGGAGATGTATATTTTGTGCACAGCTAACCCCACGCTGATGAGCATCATGCAGATGTCTTAGAAAAATGTTTTTAATGTTCTTGGCTCTTCCACCTAAGATGCTTTCTTCTCCTCCACCTTCTTTTGTTTTAAATCCTTCAGCTACCATAGTTAAGTGAATAGCATGACCAGAACGCATAGAAATAATACTGAAGTAGAGAAAGGTAAACAAATGTAGATGAGCATCTAGTAGAAAATATTTCAGAAGACAGTGTATGATGGTGTATGCTACAATTTGTATTGTAAGCTACTGACAGTTTGAGAGATTATATATAGCTACACATTTTTAGGCATCAATCGGTAAAAAATTATTATAAATGCAAATTTTCCCCCTGCATATGAGTAAGTAGGATCTGGCGTAATTCTGGAAATAATTTTCGATAGTGTGAACCTATTGGCTTTTTTAGCAGAGGTAGCCAGGGAGAATCCAAGATGTTAGTTCCCTTTTCAAAACCTTCTCTGAGCTCTTTCCACAGGAGAAAGCAAACTGGTGGTGACCACACCTGAAGGCAATCTGCTGGCCATAAAAGGCAGGGTCATTGTTTCAGCTGTGTACAGCAGCAAAAGATAGTGCTTGTTCCTGATGCCCTTAAGCTCTACCAGCTGCTTTCTAGCTGCTTCCTTTGGTGCATTTGTTTGCTTCCTCCCCTTCTCTATTCAGCCTTTGGATGTTGCCAGCCTATCCTGGCAATGTCCCTCACTGGCACCCCTCTTGCCCCACTACTTCTGCAGTATATCATGGTCACTGAGGACCATGCTTTGTGAGCCAAATTGAGAGGAATAGGTCTGATAGAAGAAAAATTTATTCCTACAGAAAAAATATTTTTACCTAAAGCCTGCTCAAAATCTGCAGAGTTCTCTATTGCTCTTTAAGATTGTCCTTTACAATTACTGTGCACAGATATATTCACCTTACTGCCTAGTGACTCAGGCATGCTTTAAGTGCAATATGAAGAAAAATGCATGAGATGTGGGTTTTTATCTTCTGTATTTTCTTTAGGTTCATTTGCAATGTATACGTTGAAGCGAAGATGCTTTTTTTTAAAAGCAAATATTTATGTAAAATTAAAGTTAAATCACCAGAAACAGATTTGAAAGCTTCAAAGCAAACTTGAAATGAAGCAAATTCCAATTTGGTGGTTAGCAGTGGAATTTATAATTCAAGCTTCAGACTGTAATTTATAGAACTTGTTTAATCAATTGATGCAATGAAAAAAAATCCACTACTTCATGTGAATTCTTTAAGTAGTTGTAGTCATATAGTCATGAAAGATGCAACTGTAATTAATGCTCTAGACTTTTTTTCACAAATAAAAAAAAGGCAGCAAAAGCTGAAGAAAAAATTGACTATTCTGGATAATTTTCTCAGTTCTATTCAATATTGATAGCCTATCAAGCATATTTTATTGGCTTTTGCTTGTTCCTGAATTTCTAAATATTATCTGTGTATGTCGGCCCTGGCACCCTCTCCCGCCCCAGGCAGGTGCCTGGCTCCAGCAATCAGCCTGGGGTTTGACTGTGGTGGAGTGTCTCCACCTTCTGGGTGCCTCCCCAGGCAGCAAGAGAATCAGGGGAAAACCCGCGACTGTGCCTGCAGCCTGGTGGGGTCTATGGGCTGGCCACCGAGGTGGAGAGCTGGGACCTGGTCCCATTGCTGGGCGGTGGCTTTGCAGATGAATAAAATAGGGACCCCTCTAACTTCTTGTCCTCGTGAAGTGTCCCACAAAGTCCCTTGTGTGCCTGGCTCTGTGAAACCTTTGATTCAATAAAAAGGTGGTATTTTAGAAATGACGTATGTTCTTTATTGCTAGCTACAGATATGAATATTATGTCTTCCTAACATGAACATTTGCTAATGTTTAGATATTTCTGTTAGAAATGTTTAGACAAAATGAAAACAAAGTGTCTCAGAGGCTTCTGTGGCTGCAGCTTGTTTGTGAATGTCCCATCTGCTTCCCTCCATCGCTTACCTCTTATCATTTACGACTAGCCTAGGAAGAAGACTTCCAGGATTCGCTCATACAGGACTGTACCCTGTAGTTTTTATTATATTTATGCTGTATTCCTAGACTTCATTTTTGTTTAATATGATATACAAGGTAAGCAGCTTACCTGCTTTGGCTCTTGCTGAACTCTTTACTATTGTATGCTGAAGGACTCAGCTTATAGACAGGTGAGGAAATCCAAGCAGGAAATATCATTGACAGTGGCTTCTATTGTTATCAAAAGGGAAGAGGGTTACTAACAGACCTCAGCTATGACAAGCACTATGGGAGAAGCAGTCTTCTGCAGTTGGAAAGTTTAGCAGACTACTACTCACACCATGAGAAGGGATTGAATCTGCAGACTAGAGTGACAAGATGCCCATAGGTTGTGAGATAAGCTTTTTTTTTTTTCTAATTTACGCATGTAGATATAGGTATTACTTGTGGTGAATTCAGTCACATCCTACTTTCTATATCTTATTTTATACTTATATCAGATCTTGGTAGATGTGGAAGCATTTCTGTAAAGCTAGAGAAGGACATTGGGACTTTGTATTGCCTCTAAACTCTGTTGCAATACTTGTATACAATCATAATATGCCAGTCTTTTCCTAAGTGATTTATCAATTAAGATACTACTTTCATCCAGATTTAAAATAAACTGGTGGCTACTGCAATTTCCTAGCTATTTAGTGAAATTTTACACTGTATCTCACTGCTGTTGGTTTCTTTCAGCTTCCTTGATCTCTTTGCCACTGACAGGCACTTTTTCAGAAATTTAAACAAGAAATTGACTGTACATACAGGGAAAAATGTATTTAAAATTAATATTGAATTTTATCAATAATATTTTCAACCTATTTTATGGTGCAAGAACAAAATGTAGATTAACATTTGACTTTTCTGCCATCTAGTGGCGGACACTGGGTTATGAGAGAGATGGCTATGGTTTTATTGCCAGACTTTGCTTCTGGGATTAAGATAAATTTCTTCTGTGGAGATCTTTGTGGATAAGGAGTACTTCAGCACTGATTTTCTTTCAATATTTGATCTAAAGAGAGTGAAAAAGTAAGCCTTACATTTCTTCATGAAATTTTCCCAGCGTGTATCCAATTCTGTCTTCTTTTGTTTTGTTTTTCTGAGGAACTGAGGTGTACACAAAGAGCAGTCTCCAGACTGAATGAAAGAAAGGAGGTAAGAAAAGAGGGTTGCAAGCCTCTAAAATACTGAGCATCTGTAGGTAATCCTGAATCGATTGTCCTCAGCACTTCTCAGCCTTTGTCTCATGAGTTTATGTAGGCTTTCCAGTTGCCTCACTTGATACCTGGGATGTTACCTATTAAAAATTCTCAAAACTGGAAGCTCGAAGGCCTGTACGTGCAAATACATCTAAAAACCCAAACATGAGCTGTCTTGAGAAAAAACCTCAAATGAGTAGGAACCCTTGAACATGGGGTGCCTTTAGGTCTTTAATACTGTTACAACTTTGATCCTAGACTGTTTCCTTTACTGTCACAAATTCGGAGTATGGTGAGAGGAAGAAGGAAAATCTGACCTGTTCCACTTCAGCCTTGTATCCTGCTCCGGGTACAGTCTTCAGCAGTTATCCCGTGGTATGCCCCGTCTCCTACAGGTTAAAATGGACATTCCCATCGCCTCCTAATAGTCTTATTATGCAGGAGAATAAAAATATCCACAAGAAACTAGAAGGTACTATCTACATACCGCCTTGACTAACAGAGGTAAAGAAAGATAGCACTTTAGGAGCATATGTAATTTGGCAATATTCATTAAAGCAGGAACTTATACAGCAAAACAACCTCCAGTAAGCTTTTTTTTTTTTTTCTTTTTTTTCCCCACTCTATTTACTGAATAGTTATAGTTTTCCTGTGAGAACCTTACAGACATAAAGAATCAGGGCCTGGATACAGCTTTTCATGTCAGATGGTATGTTGCTCTTCATAAAAAAAAGGAATTTCTTCAGTTATAGGTGTCTGAAGGGTGAAATGCTAATGATGCTGACTTCTATTAGAAGTACTTACATGACATGTTTCGAGCTGACCACTTGTCTGTTATTCCTTATCCTCATCATGTCTTAAGAAATTCAGGCCTCTTATGAGCAGTCTCACTCTCCGTAACAGCTGTGCTCAACATCTTTAAGGACTAAACCCTGTCACTGCTGTTTTTTCTGGTTACCTGTTGCAGTTGAAGACAAATGCTTTCTGAGGATATAACTCAAGCTATTTAGCTTGAGGAATAACAAATGATAAGGAAAAGTGGATATCCAGAAGGAAATCAAGTATTTTGGCATGAAACAGAGAATAATACAGCATGTTGGTATATTTTTTTGTTTGCACTTTGTTTTGCCGTTGTTCAGAGGCATAAATCCCATGGAAAAAGTCTGATGTTAAGTATGTGGAAAAGGTGAGGCCAACAAGAATTTTGTGTGCCTGAAAAATGTAAGAATGGAAAGGATGTTTGTCCCACGAAAACCAATGGTGTCACTTGTTATATTCCTGGTAATAATGCTAGCAGCAGAGCTTAAAACTGTCTCAGATGGCTTCCAGAAAACGTCTATTCTCTTTCCCAGTTTCCAGAAGCTGTAATAGCTGCATCGGTGCTCCAGGAGGATCATCATTTCTCAGCTGGTGATATATCAGCAGTGATTTTCTCAGGCTACTCTCTGAAATGTTGCTGACTGAACACAGTGTGATTCAGGTTCCCAGAAAAAAAATAGTGTCTTCCCAGCAGTAATTACATTTCTAGGTACTGCCAGGCACTGCAGAACTGTTGTGGGAACATGCAGTCAAGAAACACAGTGTCTACTCAACACAGTATTTTCCAGCTGCCTCACTTTCAGATCTCTCTATTCTCAGTCTCCACTGTAGCTTAGCTATTTGATATCTCTGTCCGTACTTCCAGTCATGTCTTTTTAAAGCCTAAAAAATGTCAGTTGACTGAAAATACCTATATTGTGTTGATGTTTCATTGTCAAACATCCAGTTGAATATTTTAAAAAATCTTGCCCAACCCCCCATTATTATAGTTAATTCCTTTTGTAGCCTTTATAAAAACAGAGAATATATAAAAATTACCCTTGTTCTAGTCAGATCTTCATTTTAGCTTGGAAAGTTGGCAGGAATTCTGTTTTCTTCTTTGTATTATAGAAGTGAAATTTTCCTAGCTGAAAAGTGTTTTAAATATTTTTTTTCATAATTCATGGAAGTGCCACTGCAAAACTAACTGTCCCAGAACTGGTGGTTAGCTTTGTGCTTTCCTTTGTTGTTGATGTGAACCCAACAGTAAAATAATACTCGACAAATCACTTTATGCCCTACTGCCAAAATAGCTGATAGAGCAAGAAATCAAAGGCCCTCTTTGGCCAGCTACCCTATACTGTTTAATGGAAATTCATGAGAGTTAGATGGATAAAGGGTTGATTTCCAGCCTGCCAGAGACTCTGCCTCTGTGGCAGGAATCAAGAAGTAATATGGAGCTTCTGTGTAGAAATGTCTGGAATGGAAAACACTGCCATCAGACTGGACAGGTACAAAGAGGACACTTCATGAAATCAGGAAAGGAAGAGTTTGACAGCCATGCACAAGGTACAAGTTTTAGCTTGTGTGGAAAACAGCTTGAAGTCCTAAGCAACTCATCACAACTTGCTTAAAATTTTTTCTACTCACGTTTCTTTTCTGACAAAAACCTAGGAAATTAGCTGAAATGGGCATTTCTTCAGGAAATACCATTGCAAAGGTCTATGTAGGAGAAAACAACGGAAAAGAGCAATTCAGTACTTTGATGTTCACTAGCACTTTTGTGTTTTGTTAAAACAAGAAAGACAACATTACATTTCTGATGTGGAGATAAAAGAGAAATAGAGTAGATGTACTCTCTTTGCTCTTCTAGCCACAGCTGCAGCTGATGACTAGAGAGTCTGGGACATGGCAAGTTTGTTCTCCTTCCTAGATCTTGGGTAGCTTCAAGAAGCTGTAGGTGATCCCATGGAAGGAGATTCACAAAGTCTGAAGATAGATTTATAATTTTATTAAATATCAGAACCTAATTTAGAAGTGACTCCTCTGGATGGGCTCTTCATGGTTACAGGTTTCTGTACCACCCACCCACTTAGTTCAGTGGGTCAAGGAGCTCTTCTGTAATCTTACATATTCTAAATCTGTTCAGTTGTTTCTTTTCCATCCACTTGGAGCTTTGCTCAGAACTATGAACATCACCCTTCATTTCCTGTGGAAATACAGACCTGGTGGTAGGCTTGATATGGTCTTCCCTTTCAGTTGCATTAATACTACATTTGATGAGCTGCTTTAACCTATGGCTGCAACTTTAACATCAGAAAATGAGTATGGGATTTTGTTCTTTGCATGAGTTCTTATTGTTGTTAGGTCATTTCAATGTATCAGTGATAGAGGGAACTAACATTTTAAGGTTTAACTAAACATATAATGGGTGCCTACTAACGAACTAACACTTTAAGGCTTAGCCACACAATAAGTGGTTAGTTTAGAGCTTTATGTAAACTTATGTTAAGAAAAACAGAACCCCATCGAATGCCAAGATAAGAAGTTTTACTGCACCTAGCTGTAAACTTGAGGAGACAAGATAACGAAGATTTACAGCAAAAGGGGGTGCCAGTCTGGTTTCAGTCGACTTGGCAGCTTGGGTTCCAGTCAATTCCACATAATGAGCCAAAGGTAAAAAGTTCACTGTGATGAAGCTGAAGGAACCTTCATCCAAAGACCCCCAAAGACCCCTCCTCAAGACCACCAGATAGCACTGCGCAGGCGCAACAGGCCAGGGTCAAGGTGGAGACTATGGAAATGATTACCTGGGACTCATTTTAATAAGAAGCAGGGAAAGGTTATGAATACGTATAGGCGTTCCTGGGGTCATTATGAATATGTAACACCTTAGTGTATTTAAACACACCTCATATTGTTAGAAGTTGCTCATGAATGGTGGAATGATTCCCCTTGCGCCTGACATCAAAATAAACATACTTGCTTTATAACTTTGTGAATTGTAAAGATATATGACTTTTTAGGTTGTAAAGTTGTTTCCGTGCGTCATCAGTGATCTTGTTTTGTTAACCATTTAATTTATCAAAGGAAAGAATAAGTGGGGAGCTGTACGTTTTGATGGCTCGAGTAAGTTTGTTGGCAGAGCTGTTGTTACAGGTAACATGGTGCTATGACTCAGCCATTAAGTGGTTCCTGCCAGACTGTAAGGTTCCAGACGACTTCTCATCCTGTCCCTGGTGCTGCTTTGAAGCCTTCCATGATGTTTGTACTCCTCTTTTCTCAGTAACTCTCCCTTTTGTCACACAGCTTTTCCCGTTCTGCACGTTATTCAAGTGTTTCTGTGAGACAGTAGGACTGTGTTGCTGTTGATGGTCTTGAGATACACTGCTCACATGTCACACAGTGACACAGGGAAGGTGAAGACCATAAAGCAGAAGTCTTAGTCTAGTTTAAGTTTTCTTCCTGTGATATGAGTGGTCAGCACTGAAGCCCTGATGGTGCACTCAGCCACTACTCACCTCTCTAATAGTACTTTCTTATTGCTTGATAGAACCTTGTTGCTGCTTTTAGATATAATTAATGCACCTGAGTGGTGTTCACCAAGAGTCAGATGTTTAGTGCGCCAATTAGTTAGGGCTTTTTCTGTGATTCAAAAGAAGTGTCGTAGCCAAATGGCTTCCTGAAGATAGGGAGTCAAGTGTCTGGCACATTGCTGCCATGTGTCCCTAAAAATGATACTGCAGTTTCTGCTCTTCCTCGTGAGGAATATGCAGAAAACTGGATATTTCTTGATGATGTAACTTTTTTTTCTATATTGTTTCCATTCATAAAGACGTGTCTCTTCTGGAGCTGATACCAAGAAAGGAAAAGATTGAGTAGGTTGCTTAGCACAAGAACATCCACATCTTGTACAACTTTCCATATCATTTCCATATCGAGGATGCTCTTGTATGGCAGACAAGCTGAGAAAAGTTAGTACCTACCAGATCTGCCCTGCCTGTCAAACTCCTCTAAATTCCCAAGACTTCTGATTTTCTCTAGAAATCAAGTTCTTCCACCATCATTCAGTTCAGAAATTTTACCTTTCATCTTTTTATCCCTTGGCACCCCAGTTCATCTTCAGTGGTGGATGAAAGGAGAAATGAGAAGAAGGTGAGACTCTCAAGAATATACAGATGCTGAACATTCATTTCGGCGGGGTGTAGTTGCCTAAATAGCCCCATTTCTCCAGTTTTAAATGACAAATATGTGTTTTTTTCTGGGGTGGTGAACAATGGTTGGATGTAACATTTTTAAACAAGGAAGGCTAAATATATCACACTGAAAAGAACTGAAATAGATGAGAAGAATATGTTGATATGCTGGGCCGTAAGAGCAAAGCTCTTACTAAAAAGTAATTGCCCTCATTTTGCTTACAAAGTCTGCTCTGGACCCCAGAGCTTCTGCTATTCATCAGAGGGTAAAATTCTGGTTTTAAGTTTGCATTGTTTGGGTGCTGGCATGAGAAGTTTGGTAGAGATTTGAGAATAGAAAGTCATGTTTGTATCTTTGAAAATTCTTTCTCAAAGTGTTTTCCCATCAGACTTTGGATTTCCTTAATCTCTTCTAAAAGATTGTTCCATATCTAGGAAATCTAGACACAATTTTTACCCGTATTTTGATGCCTTCAAAATTGCTGAAGTTGACAGACTTACCATGTGATTGCCAATGAGACTGCAAATGAGACACCTATTGCAGAACCATGGGAAAAGACCTACGAACCTATTTCCTCTGGCATGTGCTATGCCAAGGGTTTCCCCATATCAGCAGAATGTTTGTTGCCTCTGCTTCTTACAGAAGCATTACTAATTAGTGCTTATCAAAGCATCCAGACTCAGGCTGGCTGTCCCAGGCAACCTCCCATGTTGCTAGTTTGTATGTATGGATGTAGCAAACCTGCTCCCTAAGCCCAGGGGTTGCTGAGAGGTCACTGCACACAGTCGTTGAATCTGATGGCTCTAAAGAAATGCAAAAAAAGAGTATTTTCAGCTTCGCCTGGTTCACCTCATCTCCCAGCTCCTGATAGGTTTGAACACTGCTGAAGGAAAAGCTTGATGTTACAGTTCTGAAGGCCTTTTGAGGTCAAGCTTTTACTTAAAGAATTAGAAAGTGCCAGAACAAGCATAAAGTTCTAGCTTATAGCTAAGACCAGACTCAGAGTTTGCAGCAGTACCTACAAGCATTGCCCTAGGTTCTGAACAGTCACCCTTTCCACTTACCTCTTCATACTTTTTGGGGGTTTGGAACCAGATGCAGATGATTTGCTGGTTCTACTGTAAGTGAAATATTTTTGGAGCTAGCTGAGTCTCCTCCTTCACTTCAAAATTAGCCAGCAGGTGTGAACTATACAAAGGACGTTAGTAGCTCCTTTTCACATGGGTCCCTGGGTTTTCAAGACATTTTCTTTTAGCAGATTATGTTTTTGCCTGGTCTAGCCTTCTCCATCGATAGAAAAATACTAATATATCTATGTTTACCTCTGCACATTACACTGTATATGTAGGTTCTGTGTTCCTAGCTTTTATAGAGATCATGTAACATATTAGCACAGATGATGGACTTGATAACAAATATCTTGGTGGGATATGTCCCTGAGGACAAGCCTCCTCATTCTTTAACTTAATATGAGGGTTTGTGCCATAGCATGTCACTCATTATTTGGATACAACTTTTTAAAGTTGGCATTTCAAAAAATATTTATCTGTAAAATGAGTTCTAGCTGTAAGATTTTCTGTTTTCTATGCAAACATATTGTGGTTTTACAGCCTGTTGAATGATTCAGCAACACGTATGAATGAGAGTTCTGCTTTTCTCAATATACATCAAACCACAGGGGTTTCTTCTTAATTAGAAGAAGTTCAAAGAGCCAAGCTATTTCTTTGCTGAGAGAGTTCAGACAAAGTCAGTGCAACACATCAACAGTTGGTGCACCACATCCAAAGAGAAGACTTCTATCAGCCTTGGTTTTCAACTTTTGTTATTCCCATGCAAAAGGAGAGTATGCCTCTTTGTATACAGATATCATTCTGCAGGCAGAGGACATTCTCCTCTAGAGAGTAAATACTCCACACTAATAAAAAGCCTCACATTCTTCCAAAGATAGATCTTTAAGATAGCTGTGATCTCACTGAAAGAATATCCACACTTCCTGACAAAATTTGACTATTGCTGCATGCTCTGGAAAGATACTTTAGAATGGGGTTGAGTACACATCTATCTTTCAGTAGTGCATATCAGTATATTATTCCTGTCACTGTCAGGATCTAGGTGCCCTATGTGTTTCCCTGGACTTTATGGATTTTTTAAATATCTATTATAATTTTAAAGGTATCTCAATGAAATAAATGTGTCTTGTATGAGTTGTTTATTGGTTAAAGCTGACATATTTGCATAGCCGGGTATTTATTAAACAAACAATTTTCAAAGTGAAATTAAAAAACTACACAATTAATGCTTGAACATCAGATTTTTATATTGAGGCAGCATTAACAGTTCCAGGTTAACTGTTATAATGCTCTCAGTGACCTTTCGGTGTGTTTTATTCTTTTCTTCTCATTAACTTATTTCTAGAGTCCTATTGATGTTTTTCTTTCCAGTTATTGATTTCTTATTCTCTTTCTCTGAAACTTCAGTTCAGATAAGGCCTTCCCAGTTTCTATTCTTTATTTAGAAGAGACACTGAACTAGAATTGCAGCTTATTTAATCTATTAATTTTCAGGAAAAGTGCAGCACAAACGTTGTTTTGCTTTTGGGTTAGTGAGACTCCAGTAACAGCTTAAATAGCATGATTTTAAGACTTAGTCCTTTCAGTGTTGGATTTGTTGCTAACCCAGGACATTATTTATCTTCCTAGCTGTTGCCATTCATTTGCTGAGTATTGTTCTGGGAATGGTGAACTTGCTTCATCGAAGGCGTGAAAACATGTGTTGAGCTTTGTATGAATCAAATATCTACCTGAACAGATTTATCACGTTCTATGAAATCCTGAATAATCACCCATTGTTCCATTCACTGTTATTCCCTTGTTCCAAATCTCACATTACAGCGAAAGCTGACAGTTACCTCAACTTTGTATGTCCACACATGTTTCTGCAGCATGTCTTTTGCTGAGTGAGTAAGGACAGCTAATTGTACGTGCAAAAACTTCCCTCTGTGCACAAATATGGCATATAATCGCTCAAGAGGTCTCATGGTGGTGGTGTGGTGATGAACAAGTGTGATGTGTTGAGGCAAGTCATCCTTGGCAACTAATCTGTGTAAGAAACCTTGGGGCACTGACCAGCTCTAATGTCTCTACCTCCTGCTCAGACCCATGGCCATGGCTGAGCTGCATGGAGTGGCCCCTGGTGGGACATCCCCTCTCCAGGCTCCTGGGAGACCTTTCCATCTCCTGAAGCCACCTGGGGTATTTTCTGCCTGAGCCTGGAGGTGTACATGGGACAGCGGTCTTGCTGCGGTTGGGCTATGCTGGTTTTGGGGCTGTCCCTAGGCAGAGGGGCAGTGCGTGGTGCCAGATGGAGTGGGTGGGTGCTGGGCGCTGCTACAAGGACGCCCGAGAAGAGGTTTCTTTAGCGGCTGAACTGGTGAGGTGTCCATCACCGCATACTTTGGGCCTGATGTTATTTGTCCGAGAGCCACCGGGTGTCAGCATAGGACCCAGTTGCACAAGGCAAAACCTTCTGCTTGGGATGGAGGTGACTGCAGCAGCTGTTTTGCGGTGAATTTTGCATGGTTTCATCGTTAAATGCAGCAGAGACTGCCTGACTTCAAGGCTAATGTCTGTTAAAATTATAGCCCCAGGCAGGCTCTGCTTCTGCCCTTGGCAAGTCTCAATTTCAGCATCAGTTGCAGTTGTTGTTTTTGATAGAACTTCAGTTCTCCAGAAATGGGGCAGGGTCCTACTGGCAGGGATGCTCTTCTTCCCCTTGATTACCCCATTTCTCAAGGTGACGTGGTGTTTTTCTTACTTCAGCCAACTGACAGCATAAGTATGCATTTGTGTGCCTGTGAATTTCCTTTTCTATTACATTACCAGTCTGCTCACAGTCTATGTACCAATCACATGCTGCCACACTGGAGAACAGTCTGCTCCTTTCCTCACTCATATTATGGATGGAAGTGAAGTCTCTTGTTAAAAGAGAGAAGCAAGGAATTATCTTGACTTTGAGAGCTGCTGTTCTTCTATCTCCTGTTCTGTGAAAACAACTTAAATGGTTGTACTTCAGCACAGAAGGCAGTAGTATATTGCCGTTAGTATGTGGAAAACACAGATGAACTGAAGCAGCGTTATAGCCTGAACTGCCAACTCAGCATGTTCGATTTAGGGAGGTGTGAAAGTAGTGATCGGGACACGAAGGCTTTGAAAATGCAGGTAGCAGGCAATGTTGAGCTGCTTGAGTGGGAGATGAAAATTACTTGTTTTTGTGAAATCGGTAGGGACCTCCAGTTTTGGTTCCCTATTTGGATATATATGCTTATTAGGTTAACGCTGGGCTTCAAACAGCCTTCAGCATTTTTTTTTCCTCAATATGGCCACTACTACTTCACTCTCTTCTGTATTCCAATCTGAGAGAATTTATAGACATGGTTTTTACTGTTCAGTGCTCTTGGGGCTTTGAAATAAAAGTGACTGTCAGAGAAATACTAACTCAATTTAAGAAGCAGAATATGCAAACTCTTGAGGATCTTGTTGTTGCTAATGTCATAGCACGCACAATAAGGAACTGAGCTATTCGTTGCATCTGTGTGAAACAGTATTTTTAATTTTAACCATATCTCAGTGTAGGTGTCTGCCATAGTCCTAACAGTTGTATATTATAACCATAGCATCTACTATATCATTTACCTTTCAGTAAACACAATTGCAGCTTTCAGCAATACATAGGAGAGACAGGTAGGCAGGGAAAGCACTCTGCTGTTGTAATTTCCCTGACAATTTCTCATTCTGGATAGGAAAGCTGAAAATGTGAAGGTCTATGTGAGACAGACTGCGTAATGTACTTTGGGGAACTATTATCACAATTAACTAGAATTATTATAAGAAGGTTCTTGTATTCTGAGGCTGCCACTTTTATCAGGTTTTTACTGGTTTTGAATTTAAAAAGGCAGAAAAGGACAGCAGATGTCACTGTACTGTAGTAGTAGCACAACCTCTCTTACCATGTTTTTTTCACTCTAGAGCTTCTGTCAGAGAAAAGGATCAAGGGCAGCACGATGCTTGTCCTGGTTTCCTGACTGTTAGTTTGTCAGGAACCAACTCAGTTTATCTCAGAATGTACAAGTATGAAGAGGGTTTGTGTGACTTTAACACTGAGAGATAAAAGATATAATTTTTTTCCATGCAGACTAAGAGAAAGGACTTCTTGCAAATACTCTTTTGTACTTTCTGATTTTTATTCAAACCTGGGAATTTTTGGTAAAATTAAAGTGAAAACACTGGGAACCATTTGTGTATTTTAACTTCTGTATTTTGAATGGACTGCCTAGCTTCGTAACAAGACACATAAACTCACGTTGTGATATTCAGACTTGCTGTGCTCCCTAGAGCTGCTCGGTCGTTAACACCTGACCAGTGAGCTTCACTTTTAGACTCCATTATTCCACTTTTAGTATCCATTAAATTAAAAATCTGTGTCTGGTAAATGACACTGCAGGGAACTGAATTCCACAGACAGCTGCTGAAGAAAACATATTCCCAAATAGAGAAATTTTAAGTGGAATAGAGTATTTACTGAAATAGACAGTAACCAGTAAACCTAGAAACTGACCAGATCAAACTTTAGATTTTAAATATCTGTAGCGTAAGGAGAAATGAAATATAGCTACATGTACCATAAAACCTTGAGTGTGTAAAAAGGGGTAGAAATGGATGACAGTGAATATTCCTCTCTCCATCATTTGAGATGAAAGGACGGGTCTGTCCTTTCTTAAGTTTAAAAACATTCTCACTGCTGGTGATCTAAGGAAAATCTGTAGGAGGTTTCCTCTTTTTCTGAAGTCCTGACAGTGCAACAGTAGATGTCAGTCAGGTACGCTGCTTCTTTTGTAACAGTATTGCTCTCTCCTGACCACTCCAGAATGGGTGACATTCTGTTTCAACATGGTATTTCTTCTGCTCCTAAGAGATGTGCTTCTGTGTGTGTCTTCTTTTGTTGGTACTATCCACATTTATAGGAGGGTTTGTTTAATCCAGCCATCCTGGAAGGACAGTGAAGTATTTATTGTGAAAGGAACACAGAAGAAAACTGGCAATCAAACTAAAGCCCCATAAATTAGTGTCTTGATTTGACATTTTGTAGGGCACTTAAATATGGTCTTACCTCTCAATAATGCAGTAGGAAATAACACACCTCCCAGTACAAAATGAAGGGTGTAAGTGACACTAGCAATGAAACTAATAAATTGAAATAAGAGCCAGCCTTTCCTGGCTGCCCCAAACTTTTCTTCACTAGTGTATTTTCTCTTAACAAGTGTGTTGCTCAGAAGTGTAGGGAAAAAAAAAAACCAACAATACAACCAGAGCTGCATGAAATTGAAAACAGTGAAACCAGTTTAAGAGAACTAAATGAACCTGGAAAGCAGAACTCAGATATCTGAACCGACCTGGATCATACCCTGACATTCAGAAAAATCTTAGTTATGACTTTTTAATGCAGTGTCTTCATGCTACTGGCCAAGACACAGGCTGAACCCTTGTAAGACAGAGTGTTTTCGCATGACTTTGAGCATCCTGAGAGCATTTAATATCTGTTGCATTGGAAGGTTGTATTTTTTTTTTGTTTTTACAGTTTACCTAGTTAAGACAGGTACAGGTTGATGACAAGTACCAATTTAAAAAGTGGTATGAACAGCTATAGTTAAAGTGGCTTCAAGTCACAATTTCAGTTGATTCCGATGCTATAAAGAGTCTCTGCAGCAAAGGAACACACCTGACTGCTCATCAGTGTCTGTATCATTTGTCTGTAGTGTTCCTGATCACAGAGGGAGAATGGGCTGGAAAAGATTACACCACTGAAAATGTTTTAAAACCAGCGATTAGATTACAAACTGTTGGTTACAAACACTGAGCAAAATTTGTGGGTGCTACAAATACATTTGTCCATAGGATCAAGGACTTGAACAGAAAACAACACAGTGCCATGCTTCTCTCAAATTTTAGCTTCCTGTGTACTACTTTCTTTTTTCACTTTTGATGTTTATATATCCTTAAATACCAGCCTTCCTCTTAAAGAAGGTATTACCTTGGGATTTAGCTATAATTTGTCAAGTGTTTAAGAGAAGCTTGATTTCAATCCAGATGCACCACGTGCTTTCATATTCAGGCAAGTTATGATAAACTATTGCCTTCATTTTCTTGTTGAAGAGGTACTGTGTGGGTAGTATCTGTTGTGTGCTTCAGCAGACAGCCTAACACTTCCTGGAATAAAACTTGTCAAAAAAAATCTGGTTTCCTAACAGTAACAACAACAAAATATGGGTTAAAATCAAGAACTCTGACACTCTGTTTTAAATAAAGTGAATGTTTTGCTGAAAATGTATACACTGAGGGGTAAAAAGTTGAGAGGCCATCTCATTGCACATTTTTAAAATCATCCTTTAAAATCATGGAAAACAAGGTTTGTTTTTTTTTTTTCCCCCTCATTTTTCTTGTCTCAAATGATGCAGGAAGTACAGTAGATACAACTTATTAAACACGATTAATGAGTTAATGAGTTAATGATTTCTGAGGCTAGATCGTTAGGATGACAGCTTGTGAGGCTGAAAGTCTTTCACAACCTAGGGAAAGAGGAAAGCGAGTGGTCTGGCTTAGGCCAAGTTTCATATTGGTGGGTAGAATTAGGACCCCTAAGTGGCTCATTCATGAGCTGGACTAGTTCAGGATGGCCCTGAAATGAAGGAGTTTTATATTAAAGTAGAATCTCTGGATCTTATTTCTCTAAAAAAGAGGGAACGACCAATGAGCTTTGATAAGGCAGCACTGCATGAGTCTGTAAAACTTTTGGTCAGCTGAAACCCTGCAAGTAGCGACCTGACTAACAGCAGACACTCAGCTGTGGAGTGGGAGCAGGTGGAGGGAAGCAGCAGATGCCTGCCCAGATTCCCAGCACTGCTGGGATGTGAAGAGGAGCACAGCTGTGGATGCACTTCTCTTATTCTTAAAAAGAAGTATTTTGTTCTTTCCTGTTTACTTTGTATGCTGTAAGTCATACAATGCTAACAGGTAAAGCTTCTGCAAATAAATTTATTGGCATCTGAGTTGTCCTCTGAACTGAAGACCACCTTGCAGAAGCTGGAGTTTCTGATAACCCTGCAACTTGAGAAAATACTTGAAAATGCATTTTGAGTATTATATAATGAAAATGAAGGCCTTTGCCTTGCTGTCGGAAGGATTAAACATAGGAAGTTGTGCAAGCATAATGAAAACCAAGAGTTTGCAAATAACTGTAAAAGGTTGCTTCAGTATCAACAACGCATAAGTGTTGCTTGTCGTACACCAGCATAACAACAAGCAAAGCTCTGTGGTACCACCCAGATTTTTATTTCTGGATGACTGTTTCCTAAGGACAACTTGGGGACACAGCATCAGTCACTTCCTTGATTTAAAGTCTCCTTATACCATTAAGTGTCTCCAAACGAACCTCATGTTACATAATTTCCCTTCACATACATAGTGTGCATATCATGTTCTACATGGAGGGTAGTGCATTATCTTGGTTTTCCATGTTTTTTTCTTTGCTTTTCCACTTTTTCCTACTTTAAATTCTGTATAACATCACTGTGCAATTTGCCTATTCCTTTTAAGTAGCAGAAACCTCCTAACTTTGACCACCGCTTCATTAATATGTGATAATATAAAGGAGAAAGTTACTTTCCAGAAAATTATGCTAACTTCATCATTCACGTAACAAATGTGTGATAATAATAAGGGAGAAATATGTGAAGTATGTCTATTTTTTTCTGGAAAAAGCAGAAGACAATCATAGTGAATTCTTGAATAGTGATGATTAATTGAAACCCTGTAGTGTGAAAATGAGACTTCTCAAACTATGGCTCATGCCAGTTGCCATGTGTAACATGCTTGTTTCTTCTTGGTATACCTGTAAACGTGAAGCCCTGCTTCCTTCAGCAAAAATGTAATTAATTGAAACTCTGTAAAAATCTGCAGAAATGGAGAAGGAATGCCGGGGACCAATAGTTCTGAGACTTGTGCAACAGTCTTCACTTTGATCTGCTTCAAAGGTATTCCTAAAACATGGCTTCCCAGTTTAAGGACAGGGAGTTACTGGAGGGAGTCAAGCGGAAAGCTACAAAGATAATTAGGAATTGTTGAGGGGCCCCCAATCCTCAAGTCCATCTTCTGTGTTGAAGATGTAGGCAAAGAAAGCATTAAATGCCTCAGCTTTGTATATGTCCCTTCGTTACATGAGGTCCTTTGAAGAAGTGATTGACTGCTTTTAAATAGACATAAACCACCTTAGATTTCAAGTCACAACAGGATTTATAGCGTAAATGCTTAAAGCAAAAGAGGAGTCTCTCTAACAATAATAAGCTGCTTCTTCTGTACTAATTTTCCTGATGTGACTTCTGTCCATGGGTTTGACATATAAACTTCATTCACTAACACCGTTAAAAAAACCAAAAGTAACTCTTTGTTTTGTTTAAAATTTGGTCCTGTATGTAAATCTCTCTCTCTAGGGTATCTTTTTTGCTTTCGTTCATACTTCCTTTCTTTCCCACTTCTGCAGTTCTCCAGGGAGAAGCTTCAGCTGAAACAGAAAACTCAATTCTATAGAGCTGGCTGCTTCTTTATTTTAGATCTTTTTATGATCAGAATATGAATCTAATGGGAAGTTCCCAAGAGTTCTGGTGGTGTCAGTTAGCTAGTGTGTATCTGCATATTTGCTTTTCCTTCTGGCTAAACTTCAATGACAAGACATTGCTAAAAATATATTGTCTCTCTCCTTTGAAGTATTGGAACAGTACCAGGAATTTAAATTCATACACTTGATTATCCGTCCGTCAAAATATTCAATAACAATGTCTTTGTACTCTGCAAAAGGTGCCACTAAAATGTCAATATTTGTTACAGCTAGCCAGCATAACAGCACAAGTACTGCTTTCTCACTGCTGTTCTTTCATTAGGTATTTTGGGGCAGCTCTGAGTACCTAAAAATCACGGGGTATCTGGTGAGAGTGGGCAGAAGAGAGGATGAGAAAGCTGTTGATGAGTGTTGCTCCCCTGTGACACAATAATGTACTTGTTCCTTTGAACAGGCTGTGGTGGGTTTCCTTCTGACAGCTGAATTGCTGTCCTTTATCGATAGATCAGTGTTCTGAATTTCAAAAATAACATCCGATTTCCCATCCTAGCTTGAAAAACAAGAGACTGCTCCTGACCTCCTAGATACCTTTCTGTTACTGTCTTCAAGGTTCTCAGCAACACGGATATCAATGTTTATTCCACAAATAAACAAACTGAGGCTCAGAGATGGAATTTGTCCAGTCAGATTGTAATTTATTTATAGAGATGGCCATAAAGCAAAGGAATACCACCAGTTCTCGGTAGTGATTTTTAGGTTAGAACTGCAGCACTTTTTGTGCTCTAAGTTATTCCTTTTATTATCTAGAAGTTCAAAACCAACAATCTCTGCAAAAGTGAGCTAACTTTGTTCCTGCTGGCAACAGCACTAATCTTATCTGGAGCACTGAAAAGAGCTGGAATCTTCCTCAAAGAAGACAAAATCCGGCTTGTGTGATTTAGCATTCCTAGATGTGTGCAGCCATTTGGATTTCATACTAGTGAGACACTGTGTCATAAATCATGGCTGTCTTTAGACACCAATAAGCCAATTCAGTTCAATGACAGAGGCACTTTTCGTAAATTAAGGTGCACTTCCTGCAAGTTTGCTGTCCCAGGGGAGTTGCTGAACTTCAGTCTGCAAGGTCAGCTATACTGCTGCAGTGCAGGCTTGGTCAGCTTTCATTACTGTGAACTCTTTTTCCCAAGCATATTGCAGCTGTTTTTGTCATATATAAACTACTGGGGTTTTTGTTTGTTCTGTTGATTGTTTTTTGTTTGGTTGTTTTTGTTTTGTTTGTTTGGATGGTTGGTTGGGGGTTTTTTTTGGTTTTGTTTTGGTTTGGTTTCATCCCCCTTTTCTTCTAGAGAAATAAGGGGAAAATGGGAGTATTCAACATGAAGAGAAAAAATAGCATTTGCTGCAGTAAGTGTACTTTATAGGAGACAGCTATACGGGCAGGCAGATTCGGGAGTTAGATCCTACATGCTAATCATTCTTGGTCCTCATTGCATGATGTCTTACATGCGGTCAGAATGTTCACAGCGAACCAGAAATTTGGAGATTCTGCATTGTCCCAGTGATGCAAAGTTAATTTCCTCAGCAGTAATCTTGTTCAAGGCATGTACTGTGGGTGTCCTACAGTGCCATTGCCAAAGATGCATCATTTCAGGGGGTAGAAAGAGAGACACAAATCAAAGCTATAGGTCTCTTTTCCACCTTCTGCCATATCAGAATTCTTATAGCCCTCAGCCCATTTCAACCCTTTGTGATAATCATCTGGTCAGGATTTATTAGATGTTTTTAATTGTATTTTTTCTTCTAATAGACACTTTGCATTTATCACTCAAAGCAGTGGGATCTTTTGGACCAGCTGTCTGCCTGCAAGTATTCCTCCCCATAGTTGTGTAAATCTTTGTAACCTGGGGAGTGGTGAAATAGGTTGTTTTTGCTGGGATAGAGATGGGGTGGTGCTATTCTGGGAACACAGATCCTTTCACAATGTAGCTCTGAGATTTCACTTCCATGAGATCGGCATTAACAACTGAACCTTTTTGATGGTGTTTTTCTCCTGCAAAAATACTGTAGGGGATAAACAGTCTGGTTAAAAGTGAACTAAAATAATAGAAGATAGAACTATCAGTTTAGAAAAATGTATCACATATGAGATTATTCCTTTTCTTTTGCTCTTTTGTTTTTAGCAACAGACAACTTTTATTTAAGAAAGAGAGGCAAAATAAACTGGCAATGAATCGTATCCATACACTTGGGGAAGAAGGTTTGATTCCTTTGCCTGCAGACAAGGATGTTCTTCCAGAAAGTAACTCCTAATGGTATCCCAATTTAGGTGCTCTACACCAATTCCAGGGAGAGCTTTGCTTCTTTTGAACTTAGTCTCCCAACTTATACCTAATGTAGGTTCTCTTGTTGGCCTGTATGCACCAGTTTGCCATTACTCGCTCACAGTGACAACCTGAAGCACAATTGGCTGTTACACTGCAGTTCATAGGCATACAGGAGCAATAGAATAAAGAATTCAAATGTCTTCAGCACTCCAAAGACAATGCAGAAAACAAATTACACGCTTGATGTTCTTATTTCTTTTCTCAGAGGAAAAGTAGGGATTATATAAGTGCACTGGGACCAACACTCCTCATTCCTACTGATTATGTGTTGTCTCTGTGGGATGGCAGATATTTTCCTGGCCTAATGTGTTTAATGTAATCGTTCCTGGAAAAAGTTTTGATCCACTGATCAAAGGGAGATGTTATGTGTGCTGCAGATGCCAGCTTCATTCCTTTTATCAGTTTTAATGCAAAAAGATACAAATTGCAGCTTGCTCAGATTGTTGCTTGCTTTTCATGTTTTCACTCTCTGATGCTTATATTGACTGAAATATCAGGGTCTGTGAGATGAAGGAAAAAGGAAAGCTGTTCTCCCCAGGTGTATTTAACCAAAACAAACTGGAGGAGCAGCTGACTTCTCTCAGGTACTCTCAGCAATCTATGTTGAAACTTTTGTGACCTTACACCCAGGCCAAAGCACATGACTGTGTCACATTTACCAGGTTATCAGAAATCCCAGATGTTTTGCTGAACTTTTCTCCCATAAACATAGAAAACCTTTTTATTTTTTATGGGGTTGTAGTGATGGAAAGAGAAAGCTGTGGAACCACAGCGGAATTTTTATACTGAGGGAAAGCTAAGCCATACTCTGTGACGTGCAGAAGTCTCTGAGGTCCTGTAAGTCAGTGATACGTGAACAAAGTTCACCAGTTCTAAGAGCTTGTTCCATCAGTAGTAGATCAATTTCTGTTGAGCTCTGGTTCTTTCCACCCGACCCTCTTTTATGCACTGCCTTCTAGCACAGTGTAGTGAGTTTTGAAGTCTTCAGTAAATTACACCTGCTCACTTCAGACAAAGGACACCCTCTGCAATTTCATGAGACAAAGGTTCTGTCAGCCTTGTGCAAATGCAGTCCAGACCTGCAGTTACAGCAAGAAATGGCTTCAGTAGCCTTCCTGGTAACACACCAGAAACCTTGCCAGTACCCATAATCATCTGCTGTGTGATGAATGTAGCTAATAAGAACCTGATTCCACTATATATTGGATTTTTATTGTGATGCCACTCTTTAAAATGCCACCAGTCCCTTCCTATTACTCCAACTGTGACTAAAGCTAGCATCAGGGAGCTAGCATGTTCATGTACAGCTGCCATGTCTCTAGTTAAAGATCTTTTACCAGCTGGGTCATCATAGATGACTTTACCCTAGAGGCTCTTTGTGCACTCCGTTCTTTTCATCTGTTTTGGCAACTGTTCTGAAATCATTGTCAAGTGGGTAGAAGGCAAGAACAATTTGTGCTCTTCAGTATTTAGAAGACCTTCTATTCTCTAGGCAAAACCTAACAGTTCTTGATTACACACAAGAGAAATGAATAATGCAGCTGAAACTGCAACTTTTCTAAGTCAGAAGAGTAGAGTGAGAGACTAATACTTATTTAATGGCTGGTTCTCAGAGTTTATGACCCATATGCAATTATAAAATATGCTACTGGAATGAAATAATTGTATCTTTTAGACAAAGCAAGATCAGAATCTTATTTTGAGTGACAGTTTTGAGAAGGGGATGAGCTGATTGGGATACAGGTTAGAATAATTGGACAGCTGGCCATGCAATACTGTCACATGGACAAGAGGTGATACTGTGCCAAATGGTGAAAAGCAATTGAGAAAAAAGGCTTACATAAAACCCCTTTTGGTTTCCTTCCTGATTAAATCTCTGCCTACTCAGAAGCTGATCTGGGCCTCAACTCATTAGCAATATTAGGAGAAAAGGGATGCAGGGAGACTAATATTCCAAATGTGTACCTTTGTTGTTCATATACTATATGCTGATTAGCAGTATAAGAAGACTTACATTTATGTCATCTCTTTTATCAAGAACTACTTTTTATATGAAGACTTCAATTAAAGTTTTACCTATTCCTTGCACCTACTTCAACCCAAGCTGCTTTCACTAAGGTTAGTTTGGGCTCTTGCAGTGGTTGGTAGTTCCCATCTGGCAAGGATTCAGTTACCTAGTTCATCTGTTTTTCAGCCAAGAGAATACTTTTTGTCCCTCATCCCCTAAGCGGGTTATCTTGTCATAGGAGATCAGGTTGGTCAAGTAGGGCCTGCCTTTCATAAACCCATGCTGATTGAGCCTGATCACTTGGTTGTCTTGCATGTGCCATATGATGGCACTCAGGGTGATCTGTTCTATGTCCTTCCCCAGCACCAAGGTCAGACTGATGTGCCTGTAATTCCATGGATCCTCCTTCCATCTCTTCTTATAGATAGGTGTCACATTTACCAGCCTCCAATCAACGGGGACTTCCCCAGTTATCCAGGACTGCTGATAAATAATTGAAAGTGGCTTAGTGATCACCTCCTCCAGCTCCCTCAGTACCCTTGGATGGATCACATCTGGCCCCATAGACTTGCACGTGTCTAAGTGGTGTAGCAGGTTGCTAACCATTTCCCCCTGGATTATTTAGGCTTCATTCTGCTCCCCATCCCTGTCTTCCAGCTCAGGGGTCTGGGTACCTGGAGGACAACTGGTCTTACTATTAAAGGGTGATGTAAAGAAGGCGTTTAAAACCTCAGCCTTTCCCTTGGCCTCTGTCAGCATGTTTCACCTTACATCCACCAGAGGTTAGTGATTTTTCTTAGCTCTTCTTTTGTTGCTAATATATTTACAGAAACTTTTTTTTTTTTTTTCCTTTTACAGCAGTAGCCAGGCCTAGCTCTAGCTGGGCTTTGGCCCTTCTAATTTTCTCCCTTCATAACTTCACGGAACCTTTATAGTCCTCTGGAGTAGCCTGTCCCTTCCTCCAAAGGTTATTAGCTCTCCTTTTATACCCAAGTTCCAGCTGAAGCTCGCTATTCAGCCAGGCCAGTCTTCTCCCCTGACAGCTCATCTTTCGGCACATGGGGACAGCCTGCTCCTGTGCCTCTAAAATTTCCTTCTTGAAGAGTGACCAGCCTTCCTGGACTCCTTTGGCCTTCTGGACTGCCTGCCAAGACACTCTGCCAACCAGCCTCATCAACAGGTCAAGGTATGCCCCTCTGAAGTCCAAGGTTCTGCTGACTTGGCCTCCTTACTTCTCCAAGAATAGAAAACTTGATCATTTCATGATCACTATGCCCAAGGCAACCTTGAACTGTCATATCACCCACAAATCCTTCTCATGGTATATGATGGCTGGATTAAACTGCCCCTGGGGCACTACAAAGAGACTCCTGAAAAAAAAAAAAAAAAAGAGTCAACCTAAAAAGAAATCTAGGAGAAGCATGAGAAGTGATAGAAGGGACCTCAGCATGGGCACAAACACGGCCAAAGCTCAGGGTGATGTCACCTGAGGTCACCTGAATACCTTTCAACGTCTGTCTGTCCAGGCAGCACAGCCTCTCCCACTGCCTAAATGCTGGAGGACTAAAAAGTCCACAGGCTCAGATTCTGGCTGGGACCTCACATGGTGACCCCACCCCGGGAGAGTGTTCAGCTGGGAATCTCAGGAGGGATGATCCTGTTATCCAGGGCTTCCCCAGAGTGGGCTGTGGGGGATTGCACTTCTGAGGATTAGCTAAAAAGGGGCGATCAGAGATTTGGGGGTGTTTGTCAGCATTTTCTAAAGGGGTCCTGATGTGTTTTTTTTGTTGGATTACTGACACTGATTTTGAAGATGTAGCTCATTGACTGCGAACTTAATTACATGTCATTAATAAATCAATAAACTGCTTCAATCCTGATTTGGTTTAATAGCGTAAATGTTTTTACCCTGTGATACAGGGTTTATTCAAGTAACTGAGCAGAACAAGGGCAGACACAAAAAGCCAGGAAGCTTTTTTGGAATTGTATATGCATACATTATATATACCTATAAACAGGCTAGATCATTACAAGTGCAGAAATGATCTGTCTTTGGACATCAAAGATTTTATGACAGTGATTTTTGCTATATGCATGTCCGAAAGTCTGAATCTCAAGGATGGTGTCCCTTCATGAGGAGATGCTTAATATGCAAAATGCAAAAATGCAAAATGCACTTTCTTATCATGATGGCCTTCAGCACTTTTCTAAAACTAACACAATGTAAAGAACATTTGGGTAGACTTGGCTAGAAACACTTCCCTTCCCTTCCCTTCCCTTCCCTTCCCTTCCCTTCCCTTCCCTTCCCTTCCCTTCCCTTCCCTTCCCTTCCCTTCCCTTCCCTTCCCTTCCCTTCCCTTCCCTTCCCTTCCCTTCCCTTCCCTTCCCTTCCCTTCCCTTCCCTTCCCTTCCCTTCCCTTCCCTTCCCTTCCCAGATGGGAAAATAGCAGACATTTTAACTTCCACCTAACTGAAAGCTGAAGTGATCCCAGCCATGAGGAAGAGGGTATGATTGCTTGTGCAAGGAAGAACGCAGGTGCAGGGCAAGTAGAAGGAAGCACAGCTTCATGGTAGAGACAGTTTGTCTAAAGAAAACATGCATGTATTGTTGAATGCACACAGTTTAGAAATATAAGCTATCTACATCCAGAAACTCTATCTTTCCTCATGCATCATAATTTCAACATCATTACCACTACAGTGAAGCAAAATGTCAATAGTTAAAGCACTTAAGCATGCATGTCCAACCCTAACCTCCTGATTTACAGAGTGTTTTCTGTTTCTTATGCTTCTTTTGTATGGTTTATCAAGGGGTAAACATGATTGCTTTTGAACAAGCAAGCTGGCACTCTCATTCATGTAGCAGTAAGTTAATAACACAACGCTGTTTAGTAGGGGAAAAAATCCTAGTCTTTAGATAAAAAGAACAGCAAGGAACAAAAGCCTCGTACTGAAACCAAAGGGCAATTTTTAAGATGAACACTAAGAGAGTATTTATTTTTGTAATAAAAAAACTGAAGTGATACCATCCTTTTTCTGAAAGGTTCATTCATGTCTTAATGTGTTTTTCCATTAGCAGTAAAGAAATGTCCTTCCTCAGATTTCAACTAAGAAGAATGATGTCATCTAATAGATTAAAATAGTTCACATTTAATAGCAAATGCATTTCTCAAAATGGAAATTCAGTGCCCCTATATCATTCGAAGTATGTTTCTCTGTTTTAGCCAGTGACTTCTATGTCTAGCTCTTTCAGAATGGGTATCATCAGGTGCAGCAATGACTTAGTAAGCAGTAGGATTGGTATAAACAGGTGGTGTGAACTTGGCTTACTGACTGTAAAGCTAGTCACCTGTCCAGAAATAACATACAAGAAATACTGGCTCACATACAAGCAGTTCTGGTATTTTCTTTATAACTGCATATAGAAAGCATCAGAGAACCAAGGTATTGATATTGCCTTTCCACAGTGCCATGGCAAACCACATAGAGCCCAGCTGAGTAATGAATGCTAAAATTACCATTGACAGCAAAGCCTCTGACTTTAGTCACAGTTCTGAAAATAAATGGAAATGAAATTACTTTTCTTGATCATGTATTCCTCTTGCCAGCAAGACACTATTTCCCAGGGATATTGTTTGGACAAGTCATTGAAATGATTTTGAAAATGTCTATGTGCTATAATAGTGTATTTGGCAATGCATCAATAGATGATAATTAATTGTCTTTCATCTGTTGGATTTTATTTCAGGGTTCTGAGCTAGTAGTTTCATTCTCTCTTCTTTTGCTGGCCAAAAATTCGCTGTTACACCTTTTTTTTTTTTTTGTCTTTGACACCTAAAATAATGTGTCAGCCCAAGTCCAAACAAATTCTTAGGCTGATGTTTTTGTAGGCTTTTTGTTTGTTTCATTGTGGATTTTGTTTGTTTGTTTTGTTGTTGTTTGTTTGGTTTTGTATTGTTTTGTTTTCATTTCACAAAGTTCAGTATTACTGTACTAATTCAGAATCCAAAATTGAAAAGGTACTACTGAAAAACCTTGCCTGGGGTGTTTCTGTTGTGATCTCAGGTATCTGACTTTAGAACTCTGAGATATAACATTAATATTACTAAGGAGTTAAGATAATAAAATACAATTCTGTATGAATTTTTGATTCTATGTCATAAAAGAGTTACATTTTTTAACTGCAAAGAGACAGAAATAAAACTTCTGTACATATCCAAGTTGATTCTGTGTTACTCGAGGGTTTTGTCCTACATGTTTCTAGAGAATTCTTTCAAGAAGAGGTTTAGATACTTGATACTGAACTGAGCCCTGACTTCTGTTGATTTATACCTTGACAATGAAGGCGCAAATCTTGTTAGAAAATGGTATTGTGTGCTTACGCACCTGCCTTGAAACAAGTGAAAGCTTGATTCTTACATTGCGTCTTTTTAGAGAATACTGCTATGGGAGTGTGTAGTGTAAGAAGAAAGCAAATATGTTTTAAAGTAGTTTGTAGCAGACATGCAGTAAATGTCCATGTTTCCTCTCTGTACCCAGTGAAAAACACTCTAAAAATCAATTTGCTTTGTGACAGCAGATCTACTACAATGTAATGTATTACTTAAATAAATGCCAGGGAAGTGAAAAACATTCCATCTGTTTTGAAATTTAGCAACACCCATCACATTCTTTTAAATGGTACACTTCTGTGATTTAATAGATTTCACAAAGTGAGCTTCCGTACAGTAAATAAGTTTCATAATTGATCTTTTCCAACAGACATCAAAGGCTACTGGTCGAGAAAATAGGGATTTTGTTTTTCATCAACACTTAAGATCTAGCTTTAGGTTTAGTTTTATAAAACAAAATCTTGATGCAATTTTGCAAGCACTCACTGTAGTCTGCCAGCAAACTATTATAGAATTAGAGGTTATTTAATTATAAATTATTGCAAATATTGAAACATATTCCAGTTTCTTTGCCATAGCCATTGTGGTCCTAATCAATGGGATCCTGTGGCTCAAATAAACTTATTGAATTTGTATCTTATCTGATGCTTGTTCTTTCTCGTTATCAGCCTTAGAACAAGCAAATGTGTAACATGAAGATTCCTTGTGCTGCATCTGAGTGCCGGTCTATTTCCCCTTCCCCCCCCGCCACCAGTTCTCCAGTGTTATGGAGCACGGAATGTTGCCAAATTAACGTAGAATACTGTTGATGATTTAGTTTACTCTTCATAAACTCTTAAGGAACTAATTACTGCATCTGACAGTTAATCAAATGGCTGAGTGATATTTCCATAAGCCTGGAAAGGATTGTGTAATTGCCTCAACAAAGATTTTATATGCTGCACATGCCTCTGGCAGCAGAGACTCTGTTATTGCCTTTCTGAATTGAATGCTACCACCTCCTTTGGTTTCAATGGCAAAATAACACCTTTTTAACCAACTGACTAAGCACAGCAGTCCTGCTGAAAACAAAGATCCATGTAGGGTATTTAAAAGAATTGCTATAGATGCATGACAATCTCTGTTTTGTATTTCTGCAGTTTAATTGCATGAACAAGAAATCAAGAACTTGATTTGATCTTTTGCTATTGCTTTGGAGAAAATTTTACTGTTATGATAATAAATTTTTAATTACTCTTTTAGCACTATAATAACACGGTGATTAATATTTCTGACAGAAGCCTGGAAGACAATTATGTAGCATGAATTATTCAAAAAAGTGAAGTTAATGTTTGGGAAACAAGTAGTAGATCCAAGACTTTCTCACCTGAAGGAAGCTCACAGGACCCTCTGTGACCTAACTGTCATACAGCTATTTGAATCATGAATAACAGAACTTGCCTAAATACTTCAACTGTTTTGAAAATTTTTGTACCTCTGACATAGCTTTACTGCTTCATACAATAAAAGCTGTTATTTATGCTATTGTCTAGGAAAATATATATTAAAACACAAGCAAAGAATCCTAAAACTTGGTTAAAGTTTTCCTCATGATTTATGCAACAGTTCCATTAAAAAAAAAAAAAAAAAAAAAGGAAAATTCAGTCTTTTTAGAGCGTGTTTCTTCTTAATCCTTTCTCCTCCATAAGAAAAAACTAATTTTGTTAGTACATTTTTCTTTCACAAAGCAGGCAACTTTCTGCCTTCTTGGGGACTGTTTGAATCAATTTTTCTTATGCTACACTTCAACAAAAGGTGATGTACATATGTAGTCATAACCACCCCCACTGATGCCACGTTTAGCTTATAAGAACAGTGATTCCTTCCTTTCTAACACAAGTATAGTTTTGTGTTTGCCTGTGCAAGTACTAGCATAATGAGTTTGTACCTATTTTTAACCAAAATGGTCACAATAGAAGTAACTATGAACTAACAAAAGTGCCACTAAACTGAAATTTTCATCAATATAAACTTTTCTCAGCTATGGGTTTCAATAAATGAAAGTGTTATGGACCTAGAGACAGAGATGTCTATTTTGAATTGACAAGAGCTCCTGTGTAGTACACAAGAAATGTTGTCCAGATAATGTGTACTGGGACACAAGCAAGGAAATGGTGGCTCCCTATCTGACATTTTACAAGAGTTTTTAGAATCAGAACAAGTGATTGTGTACCAGAAAACAAGACATAGGAATGATGTCTCTAACTCAAAGTATTTGCTGTGCATGCTTGTAGTTTCATCTGTGTTGTGTCAAAGGAAATCTTGGGGGACGACTGGCTTTACTTCTTTAAATTTCCTGCCTGCCTCAGTGAAAAATATAAAACCTGTTTCTCAAGCATGTTGATTTCTTTAGTCTTGTCAAACAATGTACCTGAAAACAGAACTTACACATTTTTTTTTTCCCCTCAGATTTTGTGAAAGTACAGAGGGTTATGGCAGCACTACCGAGTCCTGGCACAAGGCTGCTTCATGCTGACAGTGGAGCAGCAACAGCTGGAGGAGAAAGATTCAGGTAATACTTACCCTGATGAGATGAACTAAGGCTTTGACAGAGCATCTGAAGTGGAGAAAGACCCAACACACAAGACTTAGTTTGAGATTTAAACTGTTTCTGGCTAGACTTCAAGTTTTGGACATGTAGATCAGTTCTGGTTCCGGTTTTTGAACAGAAGAAAAGGGTTTGTGGGACAGTTCAGTTTTATGTGTTGCAGCCATAAGGATTCCTAACTAACAAACTAAATCCTCACACAGTAGTTCTTACATATTGAGCACCACAGAAGATACATTAAATGATATTTGCACTACAGTGCTTGCTGCAACATTTAGTGTAAGAAGATTGCATGGTGTCTTGAAAAAGCAAAGAAGCTGCAGGAAATTCTTACAACAAAGAACCCTTCAGGAGAAAAGAATGTCTGTGACTAATACATGTGGTAAATGACAGATTTTCTTGTACACATTGGAAAAAACCTTGGTCAAAAAGAATTACATCAAATAAAAGTGTGCCATTTTTAAATTCTGCCACTGATAAACATTCTACCTTCCTGATATACAGCTAGGGTTTGTTGTCAGTCTTCATGAAGTGCACTAGACTTCACAATCCATTAAGTAAATGTGAGAGGCATGATTTTTACACAGTTTTTACACTGCAAAATCAGTGCTCAATCTTACTCTCAGTCCACTTCCTAAATATGGAAACAGTAGGATGTTGGAGGTCATTTATCAGGCTCACTTGCTGATTCTGAGTATCATTGGAAAAAAATAAGTTAACTTAGCCCAAGATAGCAGAAGTCCTTGACTGAATCTGTTATTTAAATGTGTACCCTGTTTAAATGATGCAATGCAATGTGAGAAGTATTTAGAATCAGATTGGATTTTGAAACCAGACAATTACTAATGAATGAAGATAGATGCTCAGAAGGGATTCTTTTTCAAATTTTCACACAGTACACGAGCATGAAACTATACATAGAAATAGTGGGATGAAATGCAAAATCTGGGCTGATTGACAGCGAACTTCTGACAATGAGGTTTCTGAGACTACTGAACAGCCTCCTGAGGAAACCATCTGGCATTGGCAAGGAGATTGGCATGTTTTTTGGCAGCGTAACATCTATCACTCCTGAGGCTAATGACTGAATTTTGTTTCTTTTCTTTTACTAATAACATGGTTTTCTCCTGCAAATGTGAGTGATGTCTGGTCTCATTTACTGCCTTATGGTCAAATTAAAGTATATACAAGAACAGAGTCTGGGTGTTTGATAGACATGAGAAATCATGATTGACTTGTGACTCCATCATTCAGGATCATCTGAAAACAGTTTCTTAGTGTGAAATTATCATCAGTGAAATTCTCATTTTTGCTAATGGGATAGAAAGCTTTTGCCATCCTAGCTCTTTGTAATGTCAGCACCAGGTGGTAGATTCCACAGCACGAACTTCCCATCTCTATCGTACAGAGAAAAACGTTCAGAATCAGGAGCACGCACTTTTCCAGCTTGTGAATTCTGCACTTGTAATGACACATAAGTGTTCCTATATGCACTACAGGCAGTAGTTATGCAAAGCTGCTGGTGGTTTAGTATAGACCTCTTACTTTGAGTACAAATAATGTAGAATACAAACTGAAATGGACATGAATTCATAAGACATCAAATTTCCCGACTCTTTTGATTTTTGTAGTTAAGAAGACAACTGCTTTTAAGTTGGTCCAGTGGTTCCATCTTAATAGTTTGAGTATTATTTTGTCAAGTCAGGTCAGATACCACACTAGTGATATTAAAAAATGCCAATTTCTTCCCATTTCCCACCATTTCCTTATATGGAACCGTGTACCCACGTAGGGACCTAAATTGTTGCTGTGATGTTTCCCATCTAGCTGATACTGTTTGAGCGCATTGCAATTCATAGTGTTATTACATGAGAATTCAGATGTGCCTTATTCATCCAGTGTCAGTCATGTTCAATGTTTCTCGAAACCAGAATGCAGGGGTTGGGGTCTGCACATGGTTGCAATGTCTTTATATTGTTAATGTCCTCTACTCCTCTCCGCTAAAGTAATGTGCAATGCTGTGATGCTGATCCTCAATTCTCAGACACTCATTTCAAAATCAAACTAAACGTCAAACAGACACTATAATGTTTGTCCTGCCTGTCAAATCTCATTTTTTTTCCCAGCAGTCATCCTAAGAGTGGCATAAGTGCTCTTAAACCCCAAGGATATAAAACAGAATTCAAACTACACAGAGGTCATTTCCTTCCTAGAATGAATGGGCATTACTGTCGTTGGTTATTGCATTTTGAGACATTTAAATTGATCCATGAGAAATAAAGATGAATATAAAATAAATAACGTGGATTTTTTTTTTTTTTTTTTTTTTGCATCGGTTCTCAAACCACCAAATCTAACACAAGTTGTGTTATTCAGGCTACAGAAACAGTATCTTTAGAGTATGCTTAGTTCAAAATTCAGTGTGTGTGTATTTACTTAAGCTTTACTTTCTATGCAACCTGGCAGGTAAATAATTCTTCCCTAAATAGACTGGCTCTATCTTGGCTGAGGATAAAGGACAGGTCTGAAGTGGTGAAGTCTCAGGGTGAGAATTTTTTACTACTTGACCTGAAATAATGTATTTATTTAGACAGGGTTAGATATTCATATTTCTAAGATATACAGAATAATTTTCAGTTAAGTGAGGAAGGTCAAGAAGTAATCCACATATTTTTTTGCACTTAATTCAATCTTTGGACAAACATCTTGTTCACATATAAATTTGTACAATGTCCAGTACAGTTGTTGCCCCTGGGCCTGGCTACAGTTTAAATAGCATAGTAGCTGGTAAACCTTGGTTATCACCTTGTTCTACATCATAATAGGGAAAGCTGCCTCCTGCTCACTGACAGTGGATTTTCAAGGGTCAGATAGGAAGTCTTGTACATTCACAGTCTGGAATTTCTTCAGCTAACTTTTAGCAAATATTCTTGGTTAAAATGTTCATGCATACACAACAAATGAACTATTCCCTGAGCCTTTCAAAGTTGTCCTGAAAATTATCTAAGAAAAGGAAGAAAAATCTACAGTCTGAATGTGATTTATATTTTCATGTCAATAGAATGGTTACTCAAATGTCTTGGTAAATAGGTCAGCATATGCATCATTTCAGCATAGTTTTGGGAGTTAATGTTTCATACATGAAAACTCTTTTATTGTCTTTCTTAGGTAAGCAGATTGTGAACAACATTAGCAATTATACAATTGGGTCTAGCTGGCAAAATGAGGAGTTATGCTGCCTTTCTTAGTCATCCTATTTGAACTGTCTGTTGAACAGTTGAATATCTACTTACAGTGCTTCCTCTTTTTCAAAGTGCTGACAGATCTTTTAATCTGACATCATTCAAACCATTCTACTTTGATTAGTTTTCATGCTTTCTCTGCACTACAGAATGCAACTTTCATTAAAGAAAAGCCATTTTTGGCATGGAAAGAAACTTCTGTTGTTAGCTGAACTGGTAAGCCAGTATAATGCTCAATTACTTATAATGAAACTTGGCTAGAAAGAAAACCTTGATGTTCCTGTTAGGTAGACTCTATTCTTCTAAAAATTGAAGATATTTGCCATTCAACCAGTTTATCCATTACAAAATGAACTTCCGTGTATTCATGGAATATTTTATAAAACCATTTTTCTTAGGGGGAATTCAGCTCTTAACTGAAGATCCACAAGCTCTCTGCTGGCCACTTAAATGCTATTGAAATACTACCTACTGCACAAACTATGCAGAACCTCTGCCCAAAAGTTAATTGTGTACCCTTCAAGTTGTGGTCATTTGAGCTTCCTTATAAGCATACATTTGATAAATGATTGAGCTACTGGCTTTTGTTGCACAGATTACCTTAGCAAAACAATACACAATACCTATGCAACAACAGTTTAAAAGGACTTTTCAACTGTGATTTGGTTGACAAAACAAGACATCATTAACTGTCACGTGACAGTAAATTATATGATAATTTGTAGGATTTAAACATGTCTAAAAGTGACAAAGGCCTGTAGACACTTTTCTTTTGGGCATGAGCTCAGCTCAAGCTGAGTCTGAGTTCTTACTGTAAAATGATCCTTTCCTGATCTTTTCAGAAATGACTGAATGGTTTTATGGCAAAAGTCAGATGTCTGCTAGAAAATGTACCAAATCTCAGCAATAGGGCCAAAGTGGACTGAGCAAAGAATAGGTCACCAAAACATAGATAGTCAATTTTCTAGGTAGCAAAGGTAAATTATACAGGTATGCTTAATAAAGAGAAAAACAGTATTTACATAGTGGTAGTGAGCCTTGTATTTGCCTAAATGAAGTTTTTGTTATAGTCTTATCCAGAGTGTTGAATAATATCCTACTGTAACAATCTTATTTCTTCTACATTTATTTTTAGTTCTCTAATTCATATAATTCCTGTAACTCTTGTATGATGGAATGGGAACTCATTAGAAACTGCATGCTGAAATTTTAGGGCAAAATTAGCAATGAAATATGGAGGAAGACAACAAAAAATTACTTGGAATTTCTATGTGAACTGTGTAACTTGAAGTCTAGTGGAAAATATGACTGTTAATTTTATTCCTGACTTGATCGGAGGAAAACTAGAAGTTTTTATTATTGTCATAAAGTAAAAACCTGGTAAGTGTTAAAAAATACTGATAGAGGTTTCTCAGCTTTGCAGTTTGTGAAGTATTTAGTTTTTAAACAATGTCTTGTTTCACGTAAGTATGAATGGCAGAAAGGGGGGAAAAAGTGTTCCGAGACGAAAGAAATTGCAAGATGAAGGGATGAGTAGCACCTGTAAAGAAGTGAAAGAAGACATGGGCATGGGAAATATGTAAGATCAACATGCAGGAGGAGCAATTTGAGTAACCTGGAAAAACATGGAGAGGTGAGAAGAAAACAAGAGATTAAAAGGAAAAAGAAATATAAACATCTTTTTAATGTAAGATTTCGTGAAGCACTTGGTTAAGACAGAGTTGCTCGAGAAAATGGCAAGCCTGAGGGGTTATAACTGAAAGCACCCCTGCCAATTGCAGATAAAAGGCTATTAACAATTTGATGAAAAAAATACAAGGAATGCCAGCTCTAAAGGACTACAAGTTTAACTGAGTGGGTAATCTCCCTTCTAAATCTCAGAAATTTGTAACTGCTTGCCAGTTTAGCTGTCATAGTTGAGCTTTTAACTGAGCTTTCTGATTCACAGTGCATGTTTGTGTCTTGAATATATTAAAATAGATAGTTAAATGACAGTGGCATGAAAAACTGTTAACAGAGGATACATCCATTGATTTCAATGTGCAAGAAAATAGAGACTGTTGGATCAACAGTGCTGTGAGTAATTAAGAAAGTGCACCACTTTGCTATTTCTTTTTATTCATGAGAGTAAAAAGAAATAGAGTATTGCATCTGGGTAGGAACAATCCCAGGTTCCAGTATAAATTAGGGAATGACCTATTAGAGAGCAGTGTAGGGGAAAGGGACCTGGGGTCCTGGTGTACAGCAGGATGACCATGAGCCAGCACTGTGCCCTTGTGGCCAGGAAGGCCAATGGCATCCCTGGGGTGTACTAGAAGAGGGGTGGTCAGAGGGTCAAGAGAGGTTCTTCTTCCCCTCTCCTCTGCCCTGGTGAGACCCCATCTGGAATATTGTGTCCAGTTCTGGGCCCCTCAGTTCAAGAAGGACAGGGAACTGCTGGAGAGAGTCCAGTGCAGAGCCACGGAGATGATTAAGGGAGTGGAGCATCTCCCTTATGAGGAAAGACTGAGGGAGCTGGGTGTCTTTAGCTTGGAGGAGACTGAGGAGTGACCTCATTAATGTAAATATGTAAAGGGTGAGTGTCAGGAGGATGGAGCCAGGCTCTTCTCTGTGACAACCAATGGTAGGAGAAGGAGCAATGAGTACAAACTGGAACACAGGAGGTTCCACTTAAATATGAGAAGAAACTTCCTCACAGTGAGGGTAACAGACACTGGACCAGGCTGCCCAGGGAGGTTGTGGAGTCTCCTTCTCTGGAGACATTCAAAACCCACCTGGACACCTTCCTGTATAACCTCATCTGGGTGTTCCTGCTCTGGCAGGGGGATTGGACTAGATGATCTTTTGAGGTCCCTTCCAATCCCTAACATTCTCTGATTCTGTGTGATTCTGTGTGATTCTGTGATATTTCTCAATTATGAGAATAAAATCAGAAGTGCTTAAAAACCTGTCAAACCGTGGAACTACGTTCAGTTCCATTTTAATCAGAGAACTGATAATCTCAGTTCTTAGACCCTAAGGAGTTTTGATTTGTGATAAGAGAGGAAGAGAGAACACATCCTTTCATGATCAACCAGATTTTTGGTTTTTTTAGAGTGGGATGGAATTAAAATGCATGCATCACGGTGGAAGAAAAAAGTTGAGGCTTTGTCTAGAACAGCATGTGTCAAAACTTGTCACTTTCAGGTTATGAAACTCCTTAATATTCTGACCTTTTCATCCAGAGCTTACCAGCAAGCTGACATCCTTTATTTTGTGAAATGAAAATATCAGAGAAATATATTCCAGAGTATTGAAACTACTTGATCAGTTCTGCACATACCTTTACTGAAACAGAAATGCACATGACCAAATTTTACGGTTTGGGCACATCATGTTTGCCCTCAGGCAGATAATACCCTGGTGCTTTGCCTCAGAGGAAGCTCTCTGTGAATCTGTTGGCTTGTGGCACAAAAACTGGCACTTCTGGTTTAATTGTTAAACAGGTGGCAACATCAGTGCCAAGATGTGTTTTTCCTCCTTACAGAATTGCTATTCAGTGGAAATGGTTGTTTAGCAACGCAGACTCATACTATAATTAACCATAATGACTGCATAAAAAAGGAACTCTTGCCTTTGCCTTTGAGAATGGAGTCTGGGGCCTTTCAGAGAAGCTACCATTAAATTTTATGAACTTGGGGAGTAATGGCATTTTAGAAACACCCTTTATGTATTAAGCAACAAACAAATGCGCGTTAACAGTTGCTGACTAAAAAGGCTGGAGAAAATAAACGCTATCCTAGTTTTACAAGTGGGACCGAAATGCACAGTCTTGCCTAAGGCTATACAATGATTCAGTGGTAGACAGCTCTTCCAGTCCAGTGCTTTAATCACAGGAACAAATCTTCATTTCATCAACTGTGGGCTAACCTGAATCTCTTAGGAGAGAGGAAGAGGTTGATAGAAATGTTAAGATGCACCCACTTTCTGGTATTGCCTTTCTCTGATAGTGGTGCAATTTCTGAAGAACAGCTTTTTAAATTTACTTTTGATAACTTTTTGCCTGATGCATAAATAAAAAATTGAAGCCAATTAACTCTTTCTCTTACTAAAGAGAAAAGTTCTTTTATTTACTCCAGTACCTAACCAAAGCTAAGGCTTCACCAGCTGCAGTGAATAACCAAGAAATAAAACCTTACTCAGTGTTATGCAGGGAGCTTTTCCACTGAGTCTGTAGGTTATAAAATACTATTATAGTATCTTCTTTCCCAGTTTTTTGTAGAGGGCGCTTGTCATGTATGTCTCTGTCTGTGAGTCCTTTTGTTTGGATTTGTCTTCTACTTAAACCTCTTAAATGTATGTTGCTTGAAAAAAATATTCAGCTGTGACAGATATGTTATGTGGTATTTTGAACCCATTTTATTATCAGAAGAATTAGAATTGTTTGGACACTGAACCACCAAAATTTGTATTCAAACATTAGAATTTCAGTGATGAATCACCCCACATAATATTTTGTGAATATGCTCAAAAGCACAAGTTCAGTCATGTAGCTCATCATGACAAAGAGAATAAGATTCTTTTGGAAGGGTTTGCATGTGCAGATTAACTGGACTGGTCCACAGCATACTTACTGAAGATTACTAAACGAAGAAAAAGAAAGTAAATCAAGGCAAATGATTACACTCTTGCAATTAATGCATAGTATGTTTTATTGGACAAGCATTTACTGAAGAGTTAGAAAATGCAACTATATAATATCAATTGGGAACCTTAATAAAGGAAAAGATTCCGTAAAGCAAACAGCATAATTCAGTAGCTTGTACATCACTATGATTATCCTTGAAGCATCAGTTGAAGCCAGGGCTTATCTATATTCCTGATGTTTATGACCCTTCCTTGAATACGCAGTATTAGGTCTGCATGACTTCGTCAAGAGAAGACCTTGTGGTTGATCATATATACGATGAATTCTATATCTTTATGTAACACCCTCTTAGAGTCCTCCATGCTAGCCCTTGAAGCCATAACATTGTGCCATTGTTTATCTAAGGAAACTGCTTATAATACCTTTTATTTTTTTTTTTTTTTAAGAATCATTTTTTTGTCATGAAGGAGGACAGATTAATAGTTTGTAAAAAATGTTAAGGTGGAAAAGATTTGCTATTTTTTTGAGACATGGTAAAAAACTCAATTTAGCTGTGCACAGAGTTTGCTGGCAGAATAATGAATCCTTCTTGTCTAAAATTGCTCACAAAGGAATCTGACTCCCTAATTTTAACTTCTCCTGTGAGCAGAAGGGGTGGATGTAGATCATCTGGAGTGGTAATACAGATCTTGCCGAAAACAATGAACGTATTTTTACTCTGTATACTTTCACTGAATTTAAGGTTGTTTTCTCTCAGCTGCAAAGTATGAGGGGGACATTTAGTTAGTTGTAAGATTGACTCTAATGGTGAAAGCACAATGAAATGTAACCAAACATTACTAGTAGGAAAGGTGCAAGTTAAAATCCTTTGATTTTTATTAATTCCACTGAGTAATCAATGAAGTCACAATGAACAGCTGTGTTACTTTGGGATCATTTTCCAGCATTTCACACTGTGAAAATGGTTCTTTGTCAAAGGTTTTAGTGCTAATTTTTTTTCAGAGTTACCAACATTTCCCTTCGAATGAGATTTTTTTAAGCACCTAATCAGGCTTTCTTGTGAAAGAAGGAGATGGGAACTGAAGTGTGACTGTCATTCAGAAATAAACAACAAAACCAAGGATGTCTGCATTCAGATTTCGTCTTCTTGCATATAGGAAGCCTCAGAACAATTGGATAGATAATGATCTGAGTCTCTTCAGAGCTGCTGAATATAATGAAATCCAGAATCCTCATAGCCGCTAGTTTTACTTTCAATAAATCAAGTTTATATTTAGAAAGACAGGCCTAAAAATGTAGGACGGAATAAAAGGATTTTTATGTGCCCCAGAGGAGCATAGTCCGTCTATGCTGAACAGGCACTAGAGGGAAATCCTGACTTCACTAAACATTGTGCAGACAGTGACTTAGTTACTCAATAGAGCTGAAACATTTCTAAAGTTTTGCGTTTTTATATTGCTTGTTCCATATTATATGGGTAGATAAGCAGGAAAGATTGTCTAAAATAAAGGATAGATAGGTTTATCTTTTCGCTTCCACAGATTTATAGTCCTTTTCCTTCTGAATTTGGCCGTTAATTTTGCTTAGTGTGAAGAAATCTTCCAGAGAAGAGCTCTTCTGGTTCATGCTCTTTACTCTTGGTTCTGTGGGGTTTGGGTTTTTTCTGTTTTTGGTTTGGTTTGGTTTGTTGTTGTTATTTGTTGTTTGGTTTGGTTTGGTTTTTGTTGTTGTCATTTGTTTTGGTTTGGTTTTTTTTGTGTGTGGTTTTTTATTTGTTTGTTTATTTTTGTTTTCAGTTTATAAGACTGTTTTTTTTTTTTAATAGAAGTATGGCAGGAAAAAATACCTTGTCAGTCTCTTCTGTGATCTGTGATATAAATAGGTGAGGTGTTAGTGTGCATCTGTCCTCACCCCACATTTGGTGCTTTAAAAAATTCTGTATTTGTTAATTTATGCCTAACACTTGTGATATAATGAATGTTTTTGTGTTACAACGTGGTGCATTATGCTGTGTTAGCAGTAGGAAAAAACAGCAGCACTGAAATGTTTAAGTATCTAGTAAAAGGCTCTATTTTTCCCTTTATATTGATATACATCTGAGTGCTACATGTGATAATTTAACACCTTCCATGCTTCTGAAGCAGCGTTATACTGTACTTGTTACCTACGCAACTGTCTCATATTTATTCTAAAATAAGAAATGTGTTTAATTTACTTTAAGAATAGTTTCATTTTATCTTATATATTGTTTGTTAAGCAAACTTATTTTAAAAGTAAAGTGACATCAGAGCTATCTGTTAAGTTTCCTCTGACATGTCAGTTTCTGATGTGTCTGCATAGTAAATGTCAGTGGAAAGGCAGGTTGTCTCCTGGACCATTTTGATGGTGTTTTGCAGAGCAGTTGACATAAATCCATATAATTTGTACAGTTTTCTCTTCTCAGTCACTTTCAGTATTCATTGTTGGTTCACTTCAATAGAACTACTTCTTTATGGTTTCTGCCTCTGTGCCTATCCTCTCCCTTCACTTCCACGCCAGCTAGTACCACAGAGGATATGTACATTGCCTGTGCATTATTTGCTCCACAAAACACATCAGAGAAATTTCAAATTTTAACTAGCCCATGCTGTTTAGAGAAAGCCAGGGGTCTTGCAGGGAGCATCACTTCAGAGTCCAGAATTGTTTCTGGAGCCAGCTGGTCAGGGCAAAGGCAACTGACCGCATAAAACAGGAGTGTCTAGTTCTGCTGAAAAACTGACTGTACCATAAGCTCAGGTGTAGGGGACCTGAATTTAACATTCTTCTAAGTACCCAAAGACCCTGCAGCGTGCTCATTGAGAAGCCTTCAGCTAAGCACAGCCCATAAAGTTTTCTGTCACAAGCTAACCAAAAAGGAATGGATGCATGTGGTAGGTGATCTATCAACAAGAGGTATCCCCTGAAGTTCCTCTTTGCAACTGTCCAAACGTAAATTACTAAGGCCTTGCTAACCATGCCAAGTGTGCAGAAAAACCAATTAGGTATTCTAGTCATAGTTTCACTTGAAGTTGAAAGATGAGTGTTGTACAGAGGTCTGTTTGTTCTCCTAAAACTGGCCATAGTAAAAACTATTACATTTCCTACAAATGCGAAAGACTGTGTACAAATTTAGCCTGCAGCAGTTCTTGGTTGGTTTTGTTATGTCATTTCAGAATGCCTATTTAGTGTTCACTTTTGTAAATTACACCCTACATGATTATTCTCTTCCTTTTGATGTGTTTTATCTACTGATAGTGTTGGAAAATGTCAACAGTGTAAAAAATCTCCTAGAGAAGGTATCGTTATAGTGCTAATAAACCAATCACTGCAGTTTTGTCACTAAACTACCTTAATTTTCTTGATGAAAAGTGTTTCTTGGGTCTTTATTATTAACTGTGAGTAGCTGATGTCTTGTCACAGGCTGCCTGCCCTTTCTGATATACTTCTGGTATATATGTGTGTTTTGGTTTCTCTGTGGGAACACCTACTGAAATAATGCAGAGGTTCGTACAGATATAATGTGGCACCTAGAGGAAATCTGACACTTCCCTTTGAGAAAGTGTTAGTGGAGTTAGAAAAATACTCACAAGGGATGGAGCCAGCTGTCTATTGGCAATGTGTAACCTCTCTATCAAACCAATTTGAGCTTAATACACTCCTGGCTCTGCATGGTTTATGTCAAGTTCTCTTTTTGCCTCATCAAACTTCCACGAACTAATTGCAATTTCCTCAAATGGATTTAGCTTACCACATATACCTTCCAACGCTCTTTAATTTCTCCATCTTCCTACAGATTGCAAACAGCACACTGCCTGCTATGTTTTATCTAGGCAACGTATTTGTTATTCTAATTTTGAAACTCAAGCAATCAGTTCATCAGGTTTCATAAGACCCAAGTCCCTTGATTGGAAGAATAGGGATTGCTGAAAGAACTCAAAGTCTAGGAGGATTAAAAGCATGATGATTTAATTACATCTGAGAATGTGGACATAATTCACATGAACTGGCTTAACATACATGCTGTGGGAGCTGAATAGTAAAACTTGAAAAGTAATAAGCAGTAACAACAAAAAACACTCTGTGTGTGTGTACACATGCTCACATACATTGTGTTATAATAAAAATACTCCAAGTTCGGTGTATATCTTACCTCATTTAAGGAGCACATGCAAGTCTTCAGCTTTTCTTTATGATTCCTTATTATTAGGCAGCATATTAGCTATATGACTAGGTTCTATGTTTGAGAAATATTTGTACTGCTAGATACGAAGTCCTAAGTAATGTCAGAAGAAAGCTTTTGAAGATTGTTCAGTACAACTTTCCCTTTTTCTTCTTCAGCCTCCAAATGTTGTTTGATCTGAGCCAAGAATGAACCATGCTTTTCTACCTACCTGAAACCTTTCTACTTCATATCAAAAGAAACACAGAAAACAGGAAACCATACTAGGTACAGCTAGATACAGCTTGCTGTACTAGATATAGTGATGTATTCTTTATCTTTTGGAAGCAGTGCTGTAACAATAAATCACAGCAAGCTCTGTGATCTCTAGACAAATTGTTAAATTTTTGCCTGGAGCATTAGCTCTCTCAGCAATGTGTTTCACTCTGCCTTATTGGAAATATGAATGCATGTGTGGGTGGTGTGTGTACAAAATGTATAAAAAATATATTAAATTCAAGAGGATGACAATAACCAACTTG
This sequence comes from Patagioenas fasciata, assembly GCF_037038585.1. Lineage (NCBI taxonomy): Eukaryota > Metazoa > Chordata > Aves > Columbiformes > Columbidae > Patagioenas > Patagioenas fasciata. The sequence continues at coordinate 35,311,248 of NC_092560.1, forward strand.
GTTAATACCACGTGGAGAAGACAGATTTCTTAATGGTGTTCTCTGTTGTAAAATGCGTCAATTGACTCTTTTAGCCTCAGGCCATATTATTGTCCACTGCTACAGTGACCTTGCAGATGACCATCACTTCACAAAAAACAGCAATATGGAAACACTGATGGCTCACAACACAGAAATTGCCACCATAACAGTAAATTAGTGACATATGAACTGCATGGGAGAAAAAAGATTTGTTGCTACTTCCTACCTGCCTCAAAAATCAATTCAAATAGTTGCAGTACTTAATTTCTAAAAGATAAAATTATGTAAAAGACCTCTTCTATTGGTGGATGCATACCTTGCAGGGAAAAATTTTGAAAAAAGCCCGTGATTTATGTAGCTTTTTTGTGAATAGCAATGTAAACTTCTCACTTTTGTATTAAGTCAAGAAAACATCAGTCATTTTAGAGCCAAACAAAAAATGAAAATCTTGCTGATTCTTATAGTGATTATACATATTCTTATGGATATGTAACCAAGTATGTATTATCACACTGTATAATATAGGAACAGCAGACTGATGTTCCTACAGAAATTACAGTTCTGTCTCTTGTATCTGACTTTGGGATCCTAATTTCTCAGCAGCAGACTAACAATGATATATGAGAATTATTTTCTTTCCAATAAACTTTGAGGTGATGAAAACACACGTAAACACGATTTTTACAGAGGTGTACATGTACACACACACACATGCACGCAGTCTATGTGACCAGGTCAGCAAATGACTCGTACAATGTATGTGCAAATGAGTAGCTGGTGTTCCTTTAACAACTTAGCATACTTTTTTGGTTTTTTTTGTAATTGTATAAAATTGTTTAATTCTCTTGAAGTCAACAACCACATAATCCAGAAGATTAATCCTATCTTATGTATAATCACATAGAAATTGTTCCATGTAAAACCCTTAGTGAATAGTATCAGTGGTAGCTCTGTCTCTCGTCAGTACTTGGGGTATTTTCCATAAAGATATTTTCTGTATCCTGGATGACTTATAGACGTTAGAAAGTTCCTGGTCTCCAACTAAATAGGAACAAGAGGCAAGAGTCCAATAAAGAACACAGTATGATAAAAAAGTGCAGACAAAAGAGGAATTTTTTCAAAGTCATATTAAGGCACAATGGTGGTGTAAACACCAGGTTGGACTACAGATCGCAGCATTACTATTTAGTTTCATTCTTGTTTTTTGATAGTGATTAGCAGTAGTGATTAGGTGTCAGTGATTTCATACCAATTGATATTTTCAGTCCTTTTTATACAAGAGTTTCTCATGCCTTTTTTACAAAGCATTTACTGCGGCCTTCCTCAATTGTTTTACATAAGCAGTTTTGTTGAAAAGGTGTTGAAAGAATAATAATAGAAAAATCTGTGAACTAAGCTGTGCTTCATAAACAATAATTTTAAAATTTTTGTCCTCTGAGGGAAGAGTAATCGCATGTTATGGAGAGATGAACTGGAGTACAACAATGGGACACAAGAGCTCCAGGGACAGACTATCCCAACAGAGCTTTTGTAGGTCTGTGCAAATCCTTGCACAGCCAGAACAGCTACTGAGGAGTTTGTATATGACTTCCAAGACACCATGTCCTGTTTTAAGCATACCTCAGATTTGACTTACACATCCTCATTTTCACATTCTTCTTCTTATCCTCATAGATTGAGACAGCAGCTTCTCTTAAGTGGGTGAACTCTGAGCAAAAAAGATTGCTGTTTTTAAAAGACCAATTAAAAGCAAATTATTTTGGATTTTAAGAATAATTCTGCATTCCTGTGCCATTGAGATAAAACTTAAATTAAATTAGAAAGTGCCTTCTTGACTGTAATATCCTAGATATAGGAGTCCCCTCATGAAAGACATGAAATAAATTATGTATACTACATTTAATTTCTCTACAGCTAGAAGTAATCATCTCTAAAGGATAAAAGTACAGATATGAGAAATAATATCAGAAAAATATGGAGATATATATATATATATATATTTAAGGATCTGTCAAAACATCTAACTTCAAGAGATCACTTTTACTTCTAAAGCATGTCCATTTTCCAGGAATAAAATTGATCAAATCTCAATTATCCCTGAGTATCCAAGTTGCATATCAATTGTGTTTTAAGGAAGGATACTTCAGCTGTATGTTTAAGCTAGCTTCTGTCTGAAAGAGAGTTTGGTGGTTTTGTGTGGTGCTGTATTGAATTGACCCAGACTTGTGCTTGCATCTTTCTTTTTGCTTATGATCTAATTTTACTTGCTGTGTAAGATAAAAGAACCTTGAACATAAACAGTATATGCTAGTCAGACTAGGGCATGCCTTTAGGTTAGCATCTGTTACCCCTGGCTGCAGCTGCTAATTGTAGTGTTTTTGCAGTCTCATGAATCATAAACTCCAGTTCTATAAAGGCAATTTCTGCTTGGAGAAGTTGTTAAATATTATCTCTCTTCCTTTTTACAGTCTTCTTCACTAATTTGTCTCCTTAGGTACCATATATACCCATCATATAACCTCAACAAAATGGCATCAGGAGTGAGAGCGTGGAGAGGCAGCTTGTTTCACATGGGTGGCCTATGCGCTGCTGTGATTTCTGACACATACTGCATCATCAGAAGATGGGCAGGACCCAAAACACTCCTAGCTCTATGATAATCAGCTTCAAAAGAGTCTTAAGTCCTGCAAGAAGCCCTAAAACTGGGCTTGTGTTTAGATGTAAGACCACAAGAGGTACTTTGAAGTTGCAAGTTCTATAGTCTACTTTACTATTTTTGGCTGAAACTAGCTCATGAAGATCTTGCATACTATTTTTACATCCTACATTTTCATTTCAAGCTTTGAGATGCTGGTAGTTAAATTGTAGCTATTTTATCTATTACAGATTCTTCTGTTTTTTATGAGTCATTCTGTTATAATCCCAACAGATGATCAAAAAAACAGTGTAGGATATCTGGACTTGGGGTGTGACAATGGTCTGTCTCCCATCCTGAACACTGCATGCAACTTTCCCTGTCACTGTCTGAAAACATAATGTTCCAGAAAATCCAGTGCAAGGCAACAGCAGGGAAGAAAACTGTGCAATGGCTGCTGTTTAGTAAGACTCTCAAAAGATTAAGAATCTTCTTGAAAAAGTGGTTATTTGGGGACAAGCATGATAAAGAGATGCAGAGTTACAAGTATCATTCAGAAACAGAACAATACATAATGAACTACTGTGGTTTTTTGCAGAACAGAAACTAGAAGCTACCAAACAAAGTCATCTGGTGAGAGGAATAATTCTCATAAGGCATAAGTAAAAGGTGAAACTCATTACTATGGAACATTAGGGATGACAAAAATATATCAGATGAATTAATAGAAGTCTAGCAGACCTTATTTTAGCACAAAGATGTGAGTTCATCTAGTTCAGGAGAACCTGAAGCTGTCTGTGGTTGGAAGCTGGTAACAGTGACCCTGAAAAAGCATCTCTGGGTGCTTGCCATGCTTCTACATTCTCTCTAAAGCATGCTAAGCCAATGGTGGGTGACATGCTGAGCTAGATATTTGTATGATGCAGTATAGGAAATTTTGGTGTAAAAGAACAACTGTTTTTGTAGTGTTACTATTTTGCTAACAAGAATGAATAATAAAACTATCTCTGAATAGAGGATGCCTTAGGGAGAAAGCTAAACATATTTCAGAAAATGATACGTAGTCATTTTCTCCACATTTTCCCTACCCCCTGTACTGCAGAACTAATCTCCAGTAATAAGATGGAACATCATCCTCTCTTTTCAGAAAACATTTTATAAGCTGGTACCACAATACTGTTCAGGTGAGTGAACTTCAGTGTTTCTAACATTACCTCCTAATTTCAGTGGTACATTGGTAGGAAGTGAGAGGTGGTTAAGAGTACTTTTCTTTAATGCATGATAGAAGATATCAGTTACTTCATTCATATATTGAGCACTTGCGCAGTTATTTCTGAACAGCTGAGGTCTCTAGAATATCTACAAATGGGTCCAGTAAGTGGTTTGGGTTATTTTGAAGATAGATACTCTAAGCTTTCATGTAAGATTTTCCCTTTTTTTTGTCTACTTTTGTTCCCATAAAGTCTTCAAAATTGATTCCAGAACTCTGTCATTTCCATTTGCAGCTCCTTTCTGCTCCTGGGCTGCAGTGGTTCAAGTTTTTATTGTGCTTTGCAATAAGACAAGATCTCTTGGTTTTGGTTGGTAAAAATCTAGTGAGGACATTTAAAAATATACACTTCCATAAACATAGAACAGAAACTTGTTTTAAACTGATTTGGGGCAATAGGTGTTTCTCAACAACTGTGTTCCAAGGTTTTTGCTGAATTCAGGTATGACTTCATTACTTTTATCTAGAAGTGTGCATGTGTGAAAATATGATATTATGGAATTTAAATTCTATATCTGCAATGACTGTAGAGAGCAAGGAGACAAAAACATTACCAGCTACACATTTTCACTGTGTAATGTACAGCTCACCCCTCAGTGCCAGAGAGCCTTGATATAAAAATGCTTGTGTAGCAAAAGAATTCTATAAAATCAAAATTGGGCCATGGGAATTTGTTTCAGCATTAAAGCTGTGAAGCTTTAATGTTTTCACATGGGTGGTGAATTGCTCTCCCACATGTACTATTTTGGATTATTAAAAATTATCCATGAAGATAAGTAATCTTGAAAGCAAAATGAAGAACTGCAGATGGAAAATAGAATATTTCTTTTAATGAACTCTTCCACTTTTCAATAAAGAAATATGCTGATAGGTCTTCTGGGTGATATATTTCAACATTCATATTCACTTTTATTTTATTACAGCTCTTTGCAGGAAACAAGGGAGTTCAATAACATCAAGGTTTTCATCTCTGCCTTGTTATTTGAAACATCGCCAGAGGTACCTAAAATATGGATAATTTTGAGAGAGGTTGCTAAAGAGTACAGTGCATTTAGGTGCTGGAGTCAGAAGCAGAATGCAGAAAACCTTACAGTGACAAGTTAGCTCTGTCTTATTATGGCCCTGCAGAAGCTGATATGAAAGGGAGATTGTAGTCTACTTTTACTGCAAATTGTAGCTGAAATTAAAAGCATACCTTGCAAAGACTGTGTTTCAAATAGTATGAAGGCGATACAACACAATAAATACATACATATATGTTTCCTTTCCTCAGACTTAGTTATTTATATGTAGGTACACATATTAGTAACACAGAAAGTTAGAACTACCTTCTAAGAATGTTGTTCCCTCCCTACAGTAAGTGCCAGTGTATGCACCTAAAGTGTTATTATGGCCCATTCCAGTCCTTTCAAATGTATACCTGCAAATTGCTCTGTTGTGAGAAATTGGTTGAAATACCCTTGGGCAATTGCTTAGTATTTTGTATTTGCAGTGCATATTTTGGTTTATGAAAGCACTTCATTTAAATGTTGGGAGGAGGCTGTGAAGAGCATGTTGAATGGGTGGAGTTCTCTCAGAACTGAGGGCCCAGCTTTAGGTCAGAATTTCAGATTCTCTTTCCAGAAAGCCCAGTAAGAATCTAGCATCTCTCAAGAGACAAAATCCTAAGGCACAGCTAACAACCTTTGGATCCTTTTGCCTTTCAGGTGCTTGTCTGGATATAGTCCAGCTCAGGACATTCTTCTAAAAGAATGGTTCTAAGTAACTTCAGACATTGCTCAAATTCCCACAGGCACACCTTGCACCATCTGACAGATGTAGCAACGACCAGAATCCACACTCTCTGTAGGGTCTGAATTATGCATTTCTCATACCTTGTGGTTGAAGTGTATAGTGCATGTGGCAGAACGGATACTTTACTACTGTCTTGTAAGTAAATGCATGATATGGAAAATAAGCCAAGAAATATATATTAAAGAGGTAAATAGCAGGCTTCAAAGTTAGAGTTTTGAATATGTGTGTACATGGCATTTACAATATTTAACGTTTTTGTGATGTTTCATTCATATATACATATGATAATAAATATATGTCATATGCATATATAGTCAGAACTCCAATGTTGAAAAGCTGGTTTTTTGACATCTAGAAAATATATCTTTTATATATACATATACTTCTATTTTATTTGTATATATTTTAGGTTATTTTTGTACCAGTGTTTTGTTCTTTTTATGTGAATCAGCTCACAAGAACCAAAATGATGGTATGAATAGCTCCAACATTTACCAAGACCTGTAGCTTTTTCACAGCTGAAACTGTTCAGAAAAAATATATGATTACTTTTAGTTTCTTTGAAACTGAAGGGTTTTTTAGGCTGCATGACTCACTAAGAGATGTTTTTGCCCAGTTTCACATGCAAAAGCACATACCATTTTTGCACATAATCACATCAATGGCTGCAGTTCCATGGTTTGTTTATATACATGAGATTTCTTACCTTTGAGATATTAAAATATTGTTTCTTGTATTTTAGTACCAGAATCAGGAAGACATTTATATTTAATCCACTGCAAATTTTTCCATAAAAGTATGATAATTTCCCTTAGAGCAAAGGATATTTCCTAGAAATTGCTAGCTAAGAAGTTGGATGTCCACGGATTAGCTCTAACTGACGAAAATCTCCTTTTAAATTGATTAGACTCACCTACCAGCTACAGGAATAACAATTCTTGATCCTGCAATTTCAGTGAAAGTATTATACTACTTCAGACAAAGACCTGGATATAGCAACAGCAACAGGATACCGGCTTGTCTAATCCCTTACCAAATTTAAACCTCAGCCATAGCTAGCTGCTGTAGGTCTGCAAAGAAAGCAGTTGAAATTACAACAAATCTGCATGGATGCAAAATGAATTGACCCTGAAAATCTCTGCTTAATCTTTTCTTGGCTTTCATCAACAAATCAGTTCCTGTTACGCAATAAGCCTTCAGAGTTATCAACTAGGATTTCAGCTGTTGCCTGCAAACATGCCATATGGGAAAAAAAGAGTATTTAGTGTGCAGTTCTTAGGCTGTACTATATATGTCACACTTATGATTTCCTTTTTTATATTGTACTGACATAGAGCATGTGTAGTTCTGTAGTTCTGAGTCTCTATTTTTTACAACAGGCTTGTATTTGGTTTGGTTTGGTTTTTTTCTCTCTCTCTTGTGTGTGTTCAGCAGTTTTTCTGTACTTCCATTCTGGAGTACTCCTCTTGCACATTTTTATATTTACTTTTCTTTCAGATGCAACCTCACATCTGGTATAAAAAACTAGTGCAGAAAAAGCTTTAAAAAGTGAAGAAATAATCATTAAATTAAAAAAAACAC